>NC_134312.1:181675255-181901351 GCF_964195595.1 Calonectris borealis
ATATGCAGTAGCATTTAAATAAATACATATTTTGAATTAGCAGATTTTACCTGTACTAATAAACATTTTCATGTTGTCTGTGTGTCATGATTTAATCTGGCAGGCAGCCAAATGTCACGCAGCCGCTCACTTACTCCCCCACACACAGTGGGACGGGGGAAGAATCAGAAGGGTAAGAGTGAGAAAAACTCATGGTTGAGATAAAGACAATTTAATAGAACAGAAAAAGAAGGGGAAATAATAATAATAATAATAATAATAATAATAATAATAATAATAACAACAACAACAACAACAACAACAACAATAAAAACAATAATAATAATAGTAATAAAATAGTGGTGATGATAGAATATACAAAATGAGTGATGCACAATGCAATTTCTCACCACCCGCGCTGACTGATAACTAAGTAGCGATCGCTACTTCCTGGACCATGTCTCTTATTTATATACTGAGCATGACGTCATATGATATGGAATACCTCGTTGGCCAGCTGGGATAGCTGTCCTGGCTATGCTCCCTCCCAGCTTCTGAAGGGTCCTTGACTAGCAGGGTACTTAACAACAACTAAAAACATCAGTGTGTTATGAACATTCTTCTCATACTAAATCCAAAACACAACACTAGGACGAAATTTAACTCTATCCCAGCCAAAACCAGGACACTGTGTCTTTTAAGTGCTGACTGTATTTGGGAACTGGTAAAATATTGATTCCTTTTTTGACATCTCACAGCCCACCAGTGGCTCAGAACAGGTTCAGTAACATTAGTAAAAAAAAATCAATATCAATTCATCAATTTCTAATGCAATTTTACCATATTATCTGAATAGGTTGACATGAATCTGAAAAATAATTTAGATTCTATAAAATATAGACCTCTTTTCATCTGCATATATTAAAAGTTATACATAAAAAAAAATAAGGTAAAGAACAAGGAAGGAGAAAAATATTTCCAACATCAGTTACAAAATGCATTTATTTGCAAATCTGAGTACTTCATGTTGGAAGCAAATAGTCAATTTATTTATTTTTTTAATTTCAAAAGTGAACAACATATGTAAAGTGTTTTATAATATTTTTCTGAATACCAAGAAGTTTTTATTTGATTAATGTGTGAAACGAAGTTAAAATTAGCTCACATCTTCAACCATTCAGTGTTGTTGGGGGATTTTTACAGGTTTTAGACTCACCGCATTTCAAATATGTTTAGACCAAAGAAGCAGGGGTATTATTTTCAGGCGGAGATTAGCAGAAACTTTTAATTCAGACTTGTTACTTCTGGAAAGCAATTTCCTTTATTATCTGAAGGTATATCTGCATCCTTGTTGCAGTAGTTCAATATTAATTACGTACACTCAGATATATCTATAGTGCAGCAGTAGTACATATTTCATCCAAAACTAATTGTTAGGGAGCAGCAAGGGCCAGCTGCTCCTTAAGAGCACCAGGAGTTGAGGGGGCTGGCAGGGCAGGTCCTTGCCAGCCAGGGCCCACCCTACAGTACACGGTGAGGGAGCAAGGTAGATCACCCTACAGTACACGGTGAGAGAGCAAGGTAGATCTGGAGATAGTGACCAGGTCCAGCTAGGAGTCTGGTCATAAGGACATACATGGGGATAAGGCAGGGCCAAGGTCAAGCCTGGAAGTCAGTCAATAGGTCAGAGTTAGCCTCTGGTCCAGGACAGGTCCCTCGTGATGGCACCAGAGCAAAATAAGGCCAGAAAGTCAGTCCGTAGATTGGAGTTCTGATGATGAGGCTCCATGGCCAGGCAGGGGAATGGCTGTGGCTGAGCTGAAGATCAACAGTCTTTCAACATAGCTCAGGAAGGTTCTGAAGGCCCCGGGAGGAACTGAAATGGAGCCTTTGGGCCCATAGGTGTAGCTGGAAGCCTCAGGTGAGGCTGGTCAGGCCCATTAAGGCTTATTAATGCACTCAGAGCCCTGACATCAGCCTTAAAATGCTAATGCATCATGATGACAAGTTTGATACTTGTTTGGTACTATTCCAAATATGATAAACTCTGAAGGCAGAAGACCCTGAACTAGCTGAGAAAGTCAAAAGCATCATTACTATTCACCAACCAAGCATAAAACCATTATGAATCCCTTTATTACGTAGCAAAAAAGGTTAAAATACATCTGATCAGCTCTATGTGTATTAAATTTGATAAAACCTATAGAAATGGATTTTAGGTAAATAGGCAATTATAATCATACCCTTTGATTTCCCTGGAAGAAAGTGTCCAGGAAATTCTGAATAAAATATAAAGTATATGTTTCATTTAATCTTTCTTCTCTCTGCCTTGTTGTAAGACTAATCTCCAAGGTTCTAGATAAGCACAATTTATTTTGTAAAGAAAAAGATAACATTCTTTTAAAAGATCTTCGAAAATTCAGAGGATTGAGGTAATTGATCAGTTTTAAGTGATCAAAGAATTTTTTAAAATCATTATATGGGAGTTAAAAGGGTTGGCTTTTTTTAACCAGGTGTGTGCTTTCTCCTTATCCATAATTCTCATCATTGTGCCTAGAATCTCAACTTTTTGCCCATTAGCAAAAATTTCATTGAATAAAGTAAAAGTTTCTGCAGTAGAAAATGCAGATAGAAGTAAGCTCATATGTTTGTCAATATTTAAACAAAATAAGGTCAAGTGACTCCTTCAGTAAAAAAAAAAAAAGCAGGGGTCTTTTAGTATTAAAAACTTTAATCTGATGCAGCAAATATAACCACTTTTCTTTACTATATGACATGCAACTAATGTAAGTAACTAAGTTAGTGCCTTGGAAAAATTTAAATGTTTCAATGCACTCAATACAAATTAGATCTTGACATGAAAGTACCCAAAAGCTGCCTGTTTGCAACCTTGTACTATGAACTGTTTCAACAAGCATTCAGTATGTTTTCTCTTAAAAGAGTACATAACAAAATGGCCTCTTACCTATTATTTTTTGGGAAAATCTAGTTAGACTGGGGGGATTATGGGTGTTTTTTTTTTTTAAGAGAATAGATATCTTTGTGATCTGGGCTACATTTACTGACAGTATCACAAATAGGACAGAGGGAGGAAAGTAACTGACTTAAGAAAAATTTAATTTACTTGTACTGACATGGACTGTTAAAACTGTTTAAAGCAGTTTTGCATGACGTTAAAATTGGAACATAATAAGAAGCAAAAGGAGAAAGGAACGAATGGCAAGAAATCTGAAGTATTTCCATTCAGGAAAATAAAGTGATATCTGGCAGGGTGTAAGTTAATAGTGACAGCTTGTCAAACTTACCAAAAAGGATGTGGATGTTGTTTGAACCCAAAGGATCTCTAAGAAAATGGCATTAAAAAGGTAGATAATCTTGCTGAATTCAGCATACAGAGAAATACAGTAGCAGGTCTCTTAGCTGTTATCCTCAGTGTTTATTCTCTATTATTATTAGCTGTTATCCTCAGCTGTTATTCTCAGTGTACTACTCTCCTAGCACCGTGGTATGCAACAGCTTCTTAAACTTTTCTGTATTAATATATCAAACATTTCTATTTTTTAAATATTTAGGAAAGCTGTATAATTCAAAAGCTAGAATGAATCACAGGTAGTAATGGTGATTATTAGATGACAACTGCCATGGTAAAGCTAGAATCCTAAAGAGCTTTAAAATTTCCAGCAGGAACTTCTGAAGAAAAGGGCAATGTCTGGGCCTTAAAAAAAGAGGACATTGAGACACAGAGAAAGTAAAACTGGGACTCGTTTCAACCAAAGCTTAACTTTGCCAGTTATCAATGGGGAAATGCAAGCAGCTCCAAATGATGATTTTGTCCTCACTATTTTAGTTTTGGAGGTACCCGTATCTTACCATTGACTAAGCAGCTACCAAGCATAAGGTACCTAACATTAAATGAAATAAATCTGATACTCAGTGATTTTCCCTATTTACACAGGAAATCAGTGGAGCAGCTGAAAAGGGGCAGTTACCTTTCATTTGTGTTTTAGCAGAGAATACATCATGGACTATACCTTTTACATGCAATAATATCTCTGCATTGGAATCTTGACTGTTTCACAGAATTAGATAATTCTGGAAATGTCACAAACCTGAAATGAAGTGTAAGAAATGGCATTAGAATGTGATGATTCAATCTGTCAGCATTGAAGTCAATGACAAAGTTTCCACTGACTTCAGATTAACAAGAGTTACTGGATATTCCCATATGTTTTAAATAATTATAGATATACCTAGAAAGGATGTATGTGGCTGTAGCTGGATATATCAAGGACTGAAAGATAACAAAAGTCTTAGACTCAAACTAAATCTTTTTACAAGCTCCGTAACATGTGGTTTGTTGTTGTTATTATTATTCATTTTGTTTTCCTCTACACTTTTTAATCTGTCCAGGAGAACTAGTGCTAAAATAAGATAAGAAAAGCCATTTTCACTGCTTCCAAAACCAGCTGGCACCAGGAGAAAAGTCTGTTCTCTTAAGTTTTCCAGACTGAACGTTTGCAGACCTCAGGGATTTAGACAGCTCAGATAGCTCAGCTAAGTTCTTTACATGTATGTGAATTTAAATCAAGCTCTTGTACCTTTTAAAATTTTGCCCATTACAGATTCCTCTTTATATTTATATATCCTTTTTATATTTACAAACAAGCAAGTATTGCTTTTCTTTTGTCTAAATGCTTTGTTAACAAGTTTCAAATGTTAACAAGTTTTGCGAAAAAAATCAATGTATATACCAATGAGAAGCTCAGATAACATTAGTAATAGAGAAAAGAGAAAACTTTTAATAAAGAGCTTTTATTGTCCAATTTATAGACAGAGAAAAGGAAAATTACTTGTGTACAAAAGTAAGCACAACTTAATCAGTGAACTATGCTAAAAGAGCACGGGCTGGTCTTTTACAAAGTAAATGCAGTTTATAAACAAACCCTCATCACAGCTGTTATCATCTTTGATTTTTCAGTAGAATATATAAAAAACACAGTTCACAAACCTTGGGTTGATTTTTTAAAAAGCAGTTCAGAAATTGCTTGAACATTTGTAGAAGTTAATATCAGGAATTTCATTACCATGCTGTCCTTTAAAACTTTTAAACTACTAACCACGTGACTAAAAATGGGTCATTCGGGCAGTTCTTTTTGAAGTTAGAAACACAATGATAAAATTTATAAAAGGACAGTTAGAAAACCAGAAATTACAGTCTGACTTAACTCAATTCTCAACCCAAGTGTCTTGTAGATAATGAGATATAATGGTCTTCAATGCCCTGGATAAACCTTTTCTGGTCATGTCTGACTGACAGCTACTTTTAGTAGGAAAGCAATTAGAGAAATGTTCAGAAACCCAGACACTAGTAGTTGGCTAGGTTAAGTTAGATTTTTTTAAAAAAAACAAGTTATTCTTGAGAACGAGAACAGAGAGAAACCTCCTTTTTAGACTTCGTGTTTCAAAGTCTGGAACTCTTGAGTCAAATGACAACTGTGGATCATCTTTTTTCTTGGAAAACAAACATAAGCTCATGCCATAAGATCAGTTCAGAAGATGAGTGATATAAGGATGTTGTTTTGTTTTGTTTTGTTTTTCCAAAATCCTAGATCCATATATTTTGATATACAAATGCTATTAATTATAAGTTGTAATTTTAATAACTTACAATTTCATTCTCACTTCTGTTCCTCTTTAAGAGATACTCAGTGATAAACATTCATATGCAAAATACTTAAATATTGATAATTGGATGCAATTATATTTGGTTGCTTTTTTCATTAAATGAGAAGTCCAAGCTAATTAAAGAAATGTTGAAGAAACCTTTGCTTTCTCAAGATAAGAGACAAGCCTGAAATCATTCAGAGGTAATATCTCTCTTCCATCCATAAATCTGTACTAAATACCTCCATCTCTTACTCAGGTAAGATCACAGATCTTGAGAACTGCTTTTGCTCAGCAATCTTTATTTATGCTTAGTTTGAAAACTATGCCAGAATGTTAGTTTTTTTAATATTTGCAGTGCTTAGAGTATTTAAATTGGTCTCAAGATTTCTGAATGTGTATGAAACTTCTGTAATGTGTTTGACAGCAGTTTTCATCGCGAGTTGTATGTAGCTACTATAAACTTCAAATCAGTGTGTTAGGAAAGTAATCAACCTGTAGGACTATATTCGACTATAGAGTATATATAAATCATTATTCTAGATTCTTATAGAGAAATAGTGTGTTGGTTTAGTGAGACCAAAAATCTTACGGATTGATTCACGTCTTTAACTTTAAATGTGTTATTGAGATACCTAGGTTGCCCTTGGCTTCCTAAATACTTAGTAAAAATGGATAGGTACTCTGGAAGATGACGAAGCACAGATAAAATCTAAATCTTTTTCCGAATGAATTTAATCTATCTCCATTGCTAGCTTATGGCTGGATACTCTTCTTCTTAATGATGCATGTATTTGTGCAGTCGTCTTATAAACTGGATGATTTTAGGTACCAATATGGAATCAAAAGATATTTATTGGTTAGTAATATAAACAGCCATTTGAATGTTATTTGAATTAACTGAGAAATTCATTAAGTTTCTGGTAGGTCTCAGGACACTGGGTAAATTCAGAAAGATAAAGAACACTTTTCCAAGGTTAATTAAGAAGAAACAATGACTATTTAATGACCAAGAAAATTTAATACTATTTTTCATTTAAAAAGACTACTATGAATTATCCAAAATTGTAAGATTTTCTAAATTTACATGAAAGAATATTTCAGCTTTACAAAAACTTCTTAAAGCCAAAAATGTACCCTGAAAATGTACTGAAGTGTAACACTGGCTGTGATTCATCAGATTAAAAGTCAAAGTCTAGACATCTGAGTTCTCATTTACAATTTTTCTTTACTTAGTAAGCGTCTTGGCTGTCTGCCTGACACAAAACACATGAAACTCACAGGCAGACAGCTGTACCCAGGTGTCCGGACACAGGAACTCAGCCTTGTGTCTCTCATGTATGCACCATGTATATAGTCACAACAGCCTATGCCTCTTCCTGTCACACAATTCATCTACTCATTCTAGATAGCTAGAATGCACATTTTTACAGTTATAGCCATCATTGACACACAAAGACTACACTTTGCCAGTTGTATGTCCATCTGTATAAGCATTAGAAGGGATATCTGCTGTGATCTTTCTGTCTGCTTGATCAATCCAGCACACCGCCTGACTGTAACTAGCACCAGTCTGTGCCCAAGATCTTGGAAAAGTTCATGGATAGTTCTGGCAGTGAGCACAGTGCACCTTTTTCATTTCCCCATATATCTTCAAGGTAATTTCGTAGAAGGCAGTAGTGGCAGATATGATGAAGAAATAAGATTGTATAGAAAAGCCTGGAGCTATGGAGGGCAAGTATGATCAAGCTGATTTTTGTCTTCCCTAAAAGCACTGTTTCTTTGTAGTGAAGTATAGACATCTTAGTGAATGGCCTACAATCTGACTGAAGACTAAGCTGAGTGTAATGCTTCCCTGTGTGTAAGTAAATGGAGAAATAAGGAACTCAGTCCAATTGTCCAGACACAGGATAATAGAGTAAATTGAGGTGCACTAGGATGCTTCTGTCGTGTTTCAGCTGATACTGCAGAAGAGCACACATCTCAGTCATCTACTATGTCTGCCAGCCTTGTGGGGATGATATCCTGGACAATTAAGGGCATCTCAAATGGGATGAGATACCTATGTGTGGATGACTGACCCAAATTAAAAATGTCTGCCCTGGGGCAAGAACCTAATGTGGAAGAAATGACCATCTTCTGTGTAGATATGCTTTTGGCCAGTCTTCAATAACTTAAGAAATATTCATCAAAAATTGATGAAAATCTTTATACAAGGCCTTTCAGGTATCTAAATTAAGGTATCAAAGTTAAACCTACAGTTATCCAGCTGCCACTTGTTCCCCAGTTCAGGCAGCTGAGTTGTTCATACACTTTCACCTGAGTCAGGATTCACTTTTCATATAGAGAACTAACCATTTTGGTCTTTACTAACCTTGAAAGAATATAAGGAGGTAGTACACCTTCAAATGTAGAGGAAGAAGACCGAGCAGTAAGAATGTCTCCATCCTCCGTGAATACAATAGGTAAGAAAATAGTAAGCTGAATGCCCATCGTGTATTGGAGTCTGCCGTCAGACTGTCTTTCTCCATTTCCTTGCAGCTTTGATTGTCTCATCCTTTGTCCTCCTACTACCTGTGGATTCTCAATACATCTGCAACATGAGGCAGCATTTCTCCCAAAACTGGCTATTCCAGCCTGCGCCACTTGCATGGTACATCAGCAATCTTAATTGCTTTACCGCGCTGAATGTTACTGGTGGCATCTATTCTGTTATGTCAGAGCACAGAAACAAGCAGTGCAGCTCAAGATATAGGCCAATGCACTCCATAGCATTTTTTCTGTCCAAGGAATTGGGGAAAATAAGATCAGCTAAACTGTCTCAGTGGATGCACCAACATAGTTCCATTTATTCCACTGATTTCCTGCCAAAGGACTGCAGCCTGCTAAATGAGAAGGGAATGATGATAGAGCCCTTGCTAAAGTGGCAGAGAGGTGGGGCATGTGGATGATGAGAAGATCGTTATCCTGAAGGTAACTTGAAAAAGGGTAAGAATGACTGCTCTAAAAAATCTGCAAATAACTTTCTGTGTGGCACTGGCTCACACAGCACTGAACTGATATTGAGAGACCATTATTGAATTTAGCCTTTCATTTCTTGTTTCTCTGGACTATGAATTTTTAGTAATATTGGGAATAAAACTATTGATGCTCAACATTTAATACACCTGATTCTTTTCCACAGCAACAACTGTTCAAAGAACTTAAAAATATTCCCTATTCTCAAAAGAACTTTGTGAGGATAAATTTATTAACATATATGAGACGCTCAACATCTACAGAGTTGGGAACCATAAAAATAGCTTATAGGAGAAACAATGTTTGTTTTACTTTTCTGCTTTGATAGTGTAGTTGTAAAGATTATGGTTCTGATTCTGATTTCATTTATGAGCTTGTAAATCAGGCCTATCTTCAAAGCCATGGAGCTATTGGTGTAAAAGAAGATCAGAATTAGGTGTTACCAGACAAATACTCAGCTAAGATAAGCTGTTGTGGATCGATTCCACACTTCAGACATAAACGAAATGCAGTAGTTTATAGCAAATGAAAATGTGTCCTTATTCGTCTTTTTTTCTTAAATCACAGACAGTAAAAACTCCCCTTGATACCCTCCCCTTTCCCATCCTTAACCTCGGTTTTACTGTATGGTGCACAGCCTGTAATATGTGGTGGGCAGAAGCTGTGCCACCGCACACTTTTCCTTTCCATATTAACACCGTGGTTACGTACACAGTTAACAAACAGATTTCTTTTTCATCACAAATATAAGATAACCTGAGATGCACCACTAAGGTGACAAGTCTTGATCCAAAGTTATTTTAAGTTAGTGGGAGTATTGCATTGATTTCAGATGAATTTTACATCGTACAATAACATCACAAATCTAAGAGCTCAATCTGATTGCACACAGTTTGAATAGCCAATAAAGTGTAGAATAATATTTATCCTGGAGGGAGATAGCTTATTATGTATGTGGTGACAGCACGGACTGACAGTAGCTTTGATGGAATCTTGGAATTGGCATCAACTTCATATGAAACAAAAATTATTGTTTTCTGTAATCTGCCTACCTCTGTATTGATTACCTTCTTGTTGCTTAATAACGAACTCAACACTTAGACATGAAAAGTATACTCAATTGAGTTTAGATAAGTATCTTATAATTTTACATTGAATTTTCTTATTCTGCAACATGGGCAGTCACTTGTAAAAAATATAGTTTCCATTGACTGTGGTGTTCATAGCTATTACATTCTATGGCACTATTTTTTTCCTTGTCTGTAAAGAGCACTTTGGTGGTACTTTAGAAAAAAAAAAAGATTAAATAAATCAGTGAACTAACAACAACCTGTCAATGGAAAATAATGATAATATACTCAGAATGGTAGCAATATTGCTGCCCAATTATAATAGGTGTCTCATGCTCCAGTCTCTATTTGTGGTAAGTATATTAGTATTTTTGGTTAGTGTTTTGTTGTTTTAGTTCTTTGACAGTATACCATGCATAACTTATTTCAGTATATTATGCAGTGCAAACAATAATAATGTTAAATTTATTAAGATGGAATGCCTTAAGCATGAGAAACTTCAAGTGTTCATAATACTAAGGAAGCTAAAATTCATTATATTCACAATATGTTTTAAACAATTCTTTTCCTTTAAATGGCTGTCTGGTCAAAGTGAAATACCTAGGTAATGAGCTTCAAGATTGCCCTTCCAATAAAATTATTTTTGACATTTCTTTCTGTCCAAGGCATGGAAGAAATAGACAACACCTCCCTTTTCCCTATCCCATTCCTTTATGGCTTTCTCCACAACATGCAACTAGAAATTGAAGTAATGTGTTTGAGTTCTTTCAAGCAAAAGAGGAAATTGAATCCACATCTGTGCGTAAAGTAGAAAGGAGAAGTGTGTGTTGTAATCACCAGACAACTTTATTAAAATAAAGCTCATCTTTCATCTGTGTTTTGAAAAACTGAGACTTTTTCAGATCTCTGAAAGAAAGGATGAAACTGCTAATGGTTCAGGTTTGTACACCTTCAAACATAAATATTTTCTATAATCCTGGATGTATCTCCAGTATGACTTTTTTGATCCCCATCTGTATCCAACCTTTCTTTATTGGCCAGTATCTTATGACTTCCTTCATGTTGTGATTTCAACATGCCGATTCATTTTGTATCTTGCTGTATTACTTAATCCCTTCTGTTTCTATGGAGCCTAGACACCCAAGGCATGGTTCTGGATTTTGCATTGCATTGCATGCAAATTATAAGATATCATGTCACTTTTTGTTGTTCAAAACATTTATGTGGTACGGTTTTCTCTCTTTACCTGATTTTCTTAAATACTAACCTTCACAATAATTTTCAATCCTTCAATATAAAATTACCAATGTTAATAAATAATTTTATCAGTTGAATGTTGCCTGTTCTACAACTTCTGAATTAATGGGCATCAATATCTTAAGGGACAAAATTAAAAAAAAAAAAAATATTCTATCTTCTATATATGAGATTTGCTATGTATTGCCATTTTAGACATTCTGTAACTGCTAACTCAGAAATGCATGTATCTCCTTTAAGTCCTGTATCATATTTGCCAGATAGATAGATTTGCCAGATGTAGATATATCAGATGTCTTACAGAAACTTGTAACAATATTATATACATATATTCAGGCAACTGAATCAAACTTCTAGCGACTGGTCAACTGACTCACTCTTTAGGCTTCACTTAATGCATTGGCTCATTTTTTTTTTGTCTGGACAAATACAGTGATGTTTGAGGCACCCTTGAGTATGAAAGACATCTGCATAGACCTACATAACTTGTAGACTGCTGTAGAAGTGATTAGAAGCCAGGTGAACTATACCAGGGCATCTCAAATGAACTGGATGCATATATCAAGGCAAATTAATCGAGTTCCACTGACTGGAGAGAGAGCACAGAATCATAGAATCATAAAGGTTGGAAAAGACCTCTAAGATCATCGAGTCCAACCATCAACTCAACACCACCATGCCCACTAAACCATGTCCCTAAGCGCCTCATCTACACATCTTTTAAATACTTCCAGGGATGGTGACTAAGCGTAGGTGCCTACGTTGTATATAGACACCTGCATATGTAGGTATCTGAACTTGAACCTGAATCCCACATCGGTCACAAAACATAAATTATTCACTCATGCAGTTGTGTTTGTCAAAGCCTGAATTTTGGGGAATTATTCTAAAACAAAACAATCAATAAAAACAGGGAACCAAAGAAAGGTAACTGCAAAAATGAAATTAAAGAAATGCTAGAATTGGTACCTACCCAGGATAAATTAGCATCCATTGTTTCCATTGGGGGAATTTGACATCTTCTTTGGAATGATCAGTTTTGGAAGACAGCATGCCCATTAACAGATAATTCATGGGAAAATAAACTATTTTTTTATCACCCTTACAAGTGGTTATGTCCAAGGCAGCACCCATCCCCAGCAGTCAACACAGGCAACAGGCAGGTAAAAATAAAATTGCTAGTCTGTGGTCCCTCTTGAAAGAATCATCTGTCACAGAGACATTTTCAGCGAATATCAAGCCAGAATAAAGAGGCAAAAAATGATGAAAAAGGAGATTAAATATATGACAGCATCATTAGATAGAAAGAATACCTGATGAAATGAAGAGATAAAAAAAGACCTCAAAAAAGACTTTAGAAAGAGTGAAAGTACAAAAACACAGGCTTAAAATTATACGCATCTGAAAGAGGGAATGTTTGTGTGGGGAAGGTTTGTATACAAGCTGTCAGTTCCTACAAAAATTGTTCAATTATACTTTTGAAAGGTAAATCATAAAAACAGACATATTCAACTACATTAACAATACCATGCAAAGTTAACACTCTGGTACTTGATAATCTTGACTCATTTGTCCACAGAAAAAGAAAAAGAAGATGAAAACCATACTACAAAATCTTCTCAGTCGAGGTAGATGGCTCATTTAGAAAGTGTCTCAGCTCAGAAATTTTAAACTTTATTGCTAATTGTAGAGCTGAGAGGAGTATGTTGTTCAAACAACAAGAAAAGCAGTGATTGTTTAAGGATGTTTTGAATTCATAAAGGGTAAAAAAGCCTTTTAAAGTGGTTTTTAAGAACAAGATAGAATGAATGCATTTGGTAGACAGAGACATATAAGCAACACATGGCTATTCCATGTCTGTTTCTCACTGTTGGTTCCATTCACAAAGAAGCGAGCCTTCAGGCATCCAAATGCTTTGCAGTAATTACCCCCAAATGTTTGATATTTATGAAAAATGCAATTTACTGTAGGGGATACTTCACTAACTTCACTACAAAGGCATGTCACAACAGTACATTCTAACATTGCTATAATTATCAGCCTATCACTGATTCTTGTTTTTTCATAGGCAAGTCTTTTCTTATAAAAACTTGCTCAAGGCTGAAATTTAACATCAGGACCAAATTGGGAAATTTTCCCCACATGTAAGAAAGCCGATGTCATTTGAAAATTCAAGGATCAGATCAGAGCTGCCTTTTTGAATAGGAACACTAGATCCAGCCCACGCTGTCTTTTAATGACACCACTTCAATATGCCAACTCTGAAATAATGCCTAACAGTTAAGAGGCAAAGTGCTAGTGTAGCTGCTTCAGAAAACACCATAGAAAATGGGTTTCTTCATTAATAATACAAGGCTAGACAGTTAGCAGCCTTCTCATGGAAAGAAGCCTGAAGACTGCTCAAGAATTGCATAAGCTGCGGTTGTTGCTACAAAGAGACAGAGGGAAGCAGCCAGACCCATGGCTGCATGCAGAAAATGTGCAGCTTTGGCGGGGGTCTGCATGCCTTTGGGTAGGTATTCCTTGATCTCCACAGAGGAGCTCCATGGAGATAACTAGGTATCATGCGCCTCTGTAGGGAGACTGCAGTGTAACACTACAGTTAAATGCCAGGTTCACAAATATCTTGTTTGAGAGGTTATTTTCACAAACAAATTTTTGTCTAAAGACTCTCTTAAGGAAATTCCTAAGCTGGTCTTGCTTCTAAACCATAAAGCTTCTTTTACCCAACTGAGAATAAAGCAAGTTGATAAAATATGCTTCTTGCATAATTAACATTGGGCACTAATGAATTTAAAGAATTTTTTTTCCTTTATTTTGTAACACTGGGAAAATAAAATATTGACTGCAGGGGTGGGGGGGGGGAGGGGGGACACACACGACTATTAAGCATAGCAATTACTTCACACAATAGTTTAGTTTAACAGATGGAAGTAGTTTAGTCCGGCATGTCATAATTGAAAGCCTTAGGAATGGAGAGAAAATACTCTTTAGTAGGAACATTTTCTTAGTTCCTAGGAAGTTAGTACTTGGAGGTGGAACCCAAGTCTTCTGTTGGTCTTGTGTGGTTTGCCCCTTTGAAGTTCAGGTCCTGGAACTTTAAAGCTCAAATATTCAAAGCTACCTGAGCTAACTGCTAGGTCTTAGCTAAAGGAATTTTCTTTGGAAGATAATTCTATCAGATCATTCAGATTGCAGGTGATGGCCTAGAGTTAGCCAGAGAATCTGGGCCTAAATGTACTTCATAGTCAGTGGAGGACATGCTAAGAATACATACCCCACAAGAAAATAATTTGTCATTGAGAAAGATAAATTTTTGATAACTGAAATTTAAATATTCATAAGGCACAGAAAGACCTAATTTGGGCCACAAAATCAAACAACATAGGTAAAAAATACGATCTTAAAGAAAGAAGGTGAGTCCAAAAGTGACTCAAACACCTGAGTTTTTCTCTGTAAGCACAGGACTGAAGTCTGGAAAACTGATTTTTTTTCCCCTCATCTGCCACTAGCTCACTAGGTGGTAGTGACTGATTGACTTAGGTTAAATACCAAGAAACTAGGTGAAGGCCACAACATATCATACTTGGATATGCACATCTCAGCACACACACCAGTATAAAGGCAATAAAAATGCAGCAAATGAAGGTTCAAAAGGTATTAAGCGCTCCAAGTCAATTTGTACTGAACATGATGTGTAGGGAATAAATCTGGCTAACAGTTAGATACCTAATTTTAGTGACAGTGAAAGTTTTTTGGGGTTTTCAGTCCATTTCTAAGGCAATAATAAATACTTTACTCATAGACATATTTTGAGGCTTAACATTTAAACAGTTAAAAAGCTCTTTTGTCTTTAAATGGAAAGTATTATAGAAGTGTGGTTTTTTTAGACACTCCTAAAACAGAGAGGTGTGAAAGGAGTCTGTGTCAACTCTGCTTTTAACCTGCCTTCTAGAATGGGACTTCTTCCTCCTGACTACTGTTACAGATGCAAAAGACTGTTCTGCAGTGTCAATAGGGTTCATTAAGGACAGACTGTGAACTTAGTCTTTCAGCTCTAATTCTGGTTGTTTGCTTTCTTTAGACTTTATTCAAGCCTCTTGGGGGCTATTTTCTAGGCAGCCATGCTCAGAATTATAGACAGACAGTATACATTAGTTTTAATGGATATGGTCTCCTTTTACACACAGCTTTTAAACCTCTTGTTTCAATCACCTGTTAGAAGCTCAAAAGTAAAATAGTTTTATGATTTTCCTCTTGTTAAACTGACAAAAAATATTTGCAAGCATGTGCAACTTATACAACTGTATTGACATAGGTAAGTTCCATTATTTATATGGAGTAACATGTGTAAAATCTGCCAAAGTATAGCTCTAAAATATTTTTTAATTTTTTATCATTATTTGACCAAAGTTTCCTCAGTTATTGTACTGGGTCTGGAAAAGATGGAGTTCATTTTCTTCATAGCAGCTTGTATGGTAGTGTGTTTTGAATTTGTGACTAAACCAGAGTTGATAACACACCAGTGTTTTACCTTTGTTAAGCAGAACTCGCACAGTGTTGAGATTTTCTTTTTCCCATTCTGCCCCTGCAGCGAGTAGGCTGGGGGTGCACAAGAAGCTGGGAAGAGACACAGCCAGGACAGCTGACGCCAACCGACCAAAGAGATATTATATATCATATCATTTCATGCTCGGCAATAAAAGCTGGGGGAAAGAAGGAGGAAGAGGGGATGTTCGGAGTTATGGCATTTGTCTTCACAAGTAGCCATTACGCATGCTGAGGCCCTGCTTCCCAGGAGGTGGTTAAACATCTGCCTGTGGATCACAGAATCATAGAATCATAGAATCATTAAGGTTGGAAAAGACCTCTAAGATCATCGTGTCCAACCGTCAACCCAACACACTATGTCCACTACACCATGTCCCTAAGGGCCTCATCTACACGTCTTTTAAATACTTCCAGGGATGGTGACTCCACCACTTCCCTGGGCAGCCTGTTCCAAGGCCTGACCACTCTTTCAGTAAAGAAATTTCTCCTAATATCCAATCTAAACCTCCCTTGGCGCAAGTTGAGGCCATTTCCTCTTGTCCTATCGCTAGTTACTTGGCAGAAGAGACCAACACCCACCTCGCTACAACCTCCTTTCAGGTAGTTGTAGAGCGCCATGAGGTCTCCCCTCAGCCTCCTCTTCTCCAGTTCCCTCAGCTGCTCCTTATAAGACTTGTGCTCCAGGCCCTTCACCAGCTTCGTTGCCCTTCTCTGGACACGCTCCAGCACCTCCATGTCCTTCTTGTAGTGAGGGGCCCAAAACTGAACACAATATTCGAGGTGCGGCCTCACCAGTGCCGAGTACAGGGGCACGATCACCTCCCTACTCCTGCTGGCCACACTATTTCTAATACAGGCCAGGATGCCGTTGGCCTTCTTGGCCACCTGAGCACACTGCCGGCTCATGTTCAGCTGGCTGTCAACCAGCACCCCCAGGTCCTTTTCCTCTGGGCAGCTTTCCAGCCACTCTTCCCCAAGCCTGTAGCCTGGGGTTGTTGTGGCCAAAGTGCAGGACCCGGCACTTGGCTTTGTTGAACCTCATACAGTTGGCCTCGGCCCATCGATCCAGTCTGTCCAGGTCCCTCTGCAGAGCCTTCCTACCCTCCAGCAGATCAACACTCCCGCCCAACTTGGTGTCATCTGCAAACTTACTGAGGGAGCACTCGATCCCCTCGTCCAGAACATTGATAAAGATATTGAACAGGACCGGCCCCAGTACTGAGCCCTGGGGAACACCGCTCGTGACCAGCCGCCAACTGGATTTAACTCCATTGACCACAACTCTCTGGGCTCAGCTGTCCAGCCAGTTTTTTACCCAGAGAAGAGTGTACCTGTCTAGGCCGTGAGCTGCCAGCTTCTTTAAGAGAATGCTGTGGGAGACAGTGTCAAGGTTTTACTGAAGTCCAAGAAGACCACATCCACAGCCCCTCATCCACTAGGCAGGTCACCTGGTCATGGAAGGATGGGAAGTATTGAATACTTCCCATAGAAGGATGGGAAGTATTGAATTAATTCCTTATTTTACTTTGCTTGTGCATGCAACTTTGCTTCACTTTTAAAACTGTCTTTATCTTGACCCATGAGTTTTCTCATTTTTGCTCTTCTGATTCTCCCCCATCCTGCTAGAGAGGAGTGAGAGAGTGACTGGGTCAGCTTAGTTGCTGGCTGGGGTCACCCCACCACGGTTACTCTGTACAGTCTGCATAATTTTTATTAGCCACAGGCAGCTGATGTTGAAGCACACTCTTTCAATGATGTACTGCTGCCTGAAAACAAATATAGTGATCAGAACATACAGTCCTTTCATTGTATCTAACCCTTATCCAGACAGTTTCCCAAATCTGACCTGGCATTTATTTAAAAAATATATTGACATTTCATTACAGCACCTCAGTAAGTTTTATAAATCAGTAGACGTATAACTAAACAATATAATAATTCATATGATCAATATTACCTATCACATAATTTAGTAGTGTACAAATTTAAAGCTGTCTTCTTTAAACATTCATTTAATATTTTGCCAAACAATTTCCATTGCTGTGGTATTAATAAGTGATAACCAGTTACTCACAGGTTTTGTAGGTGTCTGAAAACTCCCAAATCCTTCACGTGTAAATCATGGGGTTAAATGAGCATTGTTCTCAGACTGCCTCCAGCTAAAATACTAAGCATGATATTTACAATGGTAGTAGATTTAGAAGTGGGCAAGAAATGTTTTTCTACTCTTAAAAGAATTTGCTGTTACTAATTTGAAAGTTCAAAGGTGATAGCAGTACATTTCAACAGCCTGATATTCTATCTTTCGAAACAAGAGATGAATTGAAATTGGCCTTTTCCCTTCCCCCTTTTTGTCCCTTCCCTCAAAAAAAAAGTTTTCTTAATTTTTATTTTCAACAAAACAAAGATGTGTCAAAAATGTCTGAAGTATTGTACGCAGCATTCCTCTTACCCCACTCTTCAAGTTCAAGGCTAAGTACTTTGCAACTCTCATGATGAATATAGTATGTGCACTTATTTACAAACCTACCATACGGTCTCTTTAGCTGAACCTTATTCATCCAAAGCTGTCCTTTGGATGTCGGTACTAATTTTTTAACCACTCGATTAACTGACAGTTTGTGTATTTCCTTCTGCATCCATAATGACCTGAACAGCAGAATGATTTAACATTTTAGACCAGTGTCACAAGTGCCTAAGAAACTCACAAAAAAAAGTGGTCTTTGTTTGATGTTATAAACCTAATTATAGGCAGGATCATTGTCGTGAAGCTACTGTTGCATTTTATATTAGTGCCGTAGAAAGTGGTCTTACTGCTCACTCCTAAATCGATGATGAAAATGGATATCTCACTGGGTCAAATAACATCAGTTCTCTCCAGCTTCTGTGAACTCCAAACATGCAAAACATGTCCCTCCTATGTCAATTTGTAAATACAGAGGGGGAAGTGAACTTTTTCTTTCTTTCTACAAGAAATACTTGATAACACATTTTAAAATAGTAAAGCACGGGACCCATGGTAGATGCCAGAGGTGATGCCAGCTAGCTCTAGACATCAGTCATAAATGTCCACATTTGAGATAGACACTTGAGGCTTCTTTTATTCAATGTAGAGGATTAGGTGTACTGAAGAGCAATTCTGATCAGGATTATAAAGAAATAGATCACAACCTGAAAGCTGTTATTTTTCTCCTTTGACCACACAAGGAGTTGGGCTGACTAGCTCAGATGCATACATTACCTCTGTTTTCAAAACTCTCTGAGCTCCAATGAGCATCGATAATAGAGAGTAGACTGTATTGTGATTACATTAGTAGAAGTAATAAACTCATGCTGAACTCAGTGTTCTTGGGACTTCACTGCTTCTGGCATGTGTGCTGGTTCAGGTGTCCTTTCACTCCACTGCAGGCTATGCTGTAAACAGACTCAGTGGGATTATAGATGTTAGTAATTCACAAAACAGTGTGTGAAATGGGTCTCCAAAACCTGGGTGAAAAGCATATGAAATACAATATTTAATTCTCACTTGAATCTCATGCTGGTATGAGTCATATTTCTTGTTTGCAGATTATGTAAAATTATAGGTAGAGTAAATGGTTAGTTTATCAAAACAGTATATATGTATCTGCTTACTGTGAGCTTTTTACCAGCCTTTATACCTGATATATTTTAAACTGGTATGTCCCTTTAATATGTCTGATTGGTTAAGAGAAGGTGAATTTTTGCATCCATCTGTTTTTCACTGCATTTTAGTTTCTCTTAGTCAAAAAAAAAGAGATTTTTTTTAATCACAAAAAATAACAAATATTCACAGAAGTGACAGAGTGTTAATGAATACAACCATTTTGGTAAGTTATCTACTCAAGAAATGTAGATGTAACTCTATTTATAATTCATAAAGGAAAACCTAAAAATTCTGTGGATGCTCTTTTATTCTGAGAAATGGGTTGAGATTTTTTCTGATTTTTTTTTGTTTTATTTTACTTTCCTTTTAATTTTTTTTTGTAAATTGAAGAATACCTGACAGGTTATATCAGAAAGATAAGCAAAATTCTGATTTATTCTTTAAGATCCTAACAAAGATACTACTTTTAAGATACTACCAAAGTAGAAATAAAAATAAAGAAAACCAATGGGTCCTCCTAAAGAGGAAAAACAAATAAATTAAAGGAATGATTTTCAGATTACCTAAATGAAGAAAATAAACCAGCAAAATTATTAAATGATTTGCCAGGCTAAACTCAACACTTGTTTATCTAGCTTCTAACATAATAGTTGAATACATCTAAAGAATATATTAAATTACACAGGAAAAAAATTTGTTCCCTTAAAAATGCAGAATTTTGCAAGGAGGGCAAGCAAACAGAAATGAGTTTAGAAAAAATACTCACAAATGGGATTAACTACACAAAACCTTCTAAAAAATTAGCATCTTTTAGAAACAATGGTACCTTGTGACAGAATTCTATGCATTAAAACCAAAAGTTCTAATTAAAATGTAATAATTAGTTTTATTTTACAACTTTTTTAGTAGTACACACAGCTATTCACATCTTATTAATACTATCTACAGATCAGAGTAAGCAGAGTAAGATATCATGACCCACGGGTCTCCATCCCAGGCTGGTGGATGCAGTTGCTGTTTTCCCATTTGCAGGTTCAGGGCACTGACTTTAACAACACCCACATATAACACATAAACCAGGACTCTCATAAAATATAAGACCCATTCCTCCTCTCTGACTGATCGTGATTGAAGTTCACTACTAAAAACATGCCCTCACTCTCCAGATTCACAAGTACCCCCATATTCTCAGTTCCCTTGAATATCCACCTAACATCCCTGGCCTAGATCTCAGGCCCTTTTACCCTCTGAAGAGGTCTCCTCCTACTCGCTGCCTTGTCCAACTTGATGTTTACTAGCAAATAGATGTGTGCAATCACCCACCTGCTTCACAATCACCCCCTCACTCACAGATCCCTTGAATATTAACACAGGTTTTTCAGCCTGGCTAATATCCATGACCAGACCCTGGGCTCCATACCCACCACTGTCTCAGATCTGCAGTCTTTCCAAATGCAGGTCTTGTCCTACTCACCTGCTAGTCTGGCTTGAAGTTTGCTAGCGAGTTCTGCATACACATACATGCACACAGGATTAAATTACCTGGGGAAAGAATAAACACAGCTCTGTAATCACCTTCTTAGGTCTGTATAGCTGTACGTTTAATTTATCACTTTCCTTGTTCCTTTTTATTTCTTTTATACTAAATAGTCCTTAACCAGATAGCTTAATGAATCAGATTCTGTCACGTTCCACATACTCTTACCGAACTAACATTTCCAAAATGCTCCTTCTGCAATGCTAAGTGTGCCTGTCCTCTATACATGGCCACAACTTAGCAACAATACTGTTTCCTTTCTCATACTTGTCTGATTTAGAACATTCCCAAAGTCTGAGGGGCAATTAAAATATTCATCAGACACATACTAAAAATTACAGTCACTCTTTAAGCCCTAAATATCCATTCTTCTTCTGAGGAACTAAATCCTTAGGTCTCTACCCTCCATTTACTAAAAGATGTGTAAGGCTACACCTCAGAAGAAAAAGAACATAAAGATATGATTGAAGAGTTCCCATGTTGATTAAAGAACCTACGAATGTAAAAATAGCTTGAGCACACAACAGATTCCAGCCTCACCTTGACACGACAGACTTTTTGAGGTCCTTGGAGATCTTTTTTTCATAATCCCACTGAGAAAAACCTATTCAGAATGACAGTCTGTAGTGTGCATCTATATACAATCATAAGATTAAGTCCTCTCCTGATGGCATTGTATCATCATCAGAAGCTGGAGTACTGTGCATGATCTCCAAAATGCTTTCTTCAAAAAGCTTGGTAATGACAATGAGAAAATCAGTCCACCTCTTTGTGTCTCTTCCCACCTTTTGTTTGAAATGAGAATATAAATTCTTTCAAGCAGAACCTGTTTTCCACTTTTTTACCTTTTTACAAAGTCTTTGCAAAATAGTACCTCAGTCTCAGCTAGGACCGTTGTATATGCTACAAATAATAGCACTTGTAGCATTAATTAACTATTATCTCTTTTCTCAGAAAACTCTCACCTAGAAATTCTGGCACTTTGCAATACAGTGCTACTTTGGTTTAGAAAGCTTGTGATAAAACTAACATCATTCTGCAGAATATAGCGGTATGTCAGTCAGCCCAACAGACTAGAGCTGAATACTGTGTTTGTGTTCATGTGCATCTTGTACCCACAGGTCTTTTCCTTATCGATCTTGTAAGTTCAGACTTGCACTCAGAGGACAGAATCTCTTGGCCACTGTGATGAAAAAATCCTCCTCTTCTGTGATGGGACCTTTATTCCATTTTACAACACCTTTTTATCTACTGTAGACAGGCTGATCTAGAAAAGGCATTACTGGCATATACATCTAATCCTAAATTAAAGAATATTGTCAAACCTGTTGTAATCCTGAGAGATGATGCAGAGATACATGAAAGTATCAATAAGTTATCTCAGGTATGGGAATCATTGCACCTGTTGTACTGTGAAGAACCTTGATGAAGTAAGTTAACCTATGTGTTGCTGCAGATATGTTACTGCTAATATCCACACTGTTTTAGTTAACATGGGTATCTTACTCTAACCTTCAAAGTAGGCAGACCTGGAATTTCAGCTTCAGTTCCAGATCCCTCTTTGAAAATGGAAAAGACAATCAGTCATTTTAAAAAAAAAAAAAAAAAAAAAAAAAAAAATTACTCCTCATTTTAAGTCAAACCTGAATCAAAGTTTTTTTGGATGTTTGAAAATTATTTACATAGCCTATTTTCCAACACCATTTTCTCTCTTTTCATGCATCTCTACAGCTTTGGGCTCTGCTGAGACAAGAACTGGAAGTTCTGAAATATCAAACCAAAATCTGTTCATGTAAGATTTCCAACAGAATGTTACACATCAGAGAGGGAGTTGACAGTTAACAAATGAACCTCAATATAGAATCTTTTGAAGTTTCTCCATTCTTATTGGTGGTGCTATAGTGACTCTGTTGTTTCTGGTGTCATGTCTTCTCTTTCTAAATTCCATTTCCATTTATTTTTTCCTTTGGGACATTTAATGTAAGCTACTGCTTGCTCTTCTGACTCATCCTCAGTTTTCTGGTTCTGAGAACTGAAAAGTATCATTATATTCAAACAGATTCGGTAACTGAAAGAACTACCCTTTCAAACACTGTAATTATATAGGCTGCCAGTGTTCTTTTTCAGACAGTTCTTTAGCATTAGAATTCTACACAGTTCTGTGTACTGTATATTAACTGAAGTTTTATTCTTGAACTTTCTATTTTCACAATTCCTTGTTATCTAATAACCGAATAGAAATGTTAATAGAGATACAACTAGACAGGTCATTATTCACAAACCCTCTATATCTCTTTCTTTTTTTAACTGCAGTGAAATAATCTAGTGGAAATTTAACACATTGCATAAAATTCAAATGAAAATAGTTGCCCCACTTCATGTAAAAGTTAAAGAAATAGCTAAAGTTCTTTTTTTCTGGACTGGAAAGAAAATCGTCAACTTTAGAGTAATTTACAATGAGTCAGCCCCAAAGCAGAATATCCTATGACTCAAGTTTAGAGCACTTGCTCAGGGTGCCCTGATCCAAATCTTCTTCATTTTAAGTTAGAGAACTTATCCTGAGGTTTTCTTCTTCCACATAAATGTCACAACCTCTATCACATAGAGTTATTTTTGCACTCTGTTCCTATAAATATTTAATTAGTTACGCAAAGTGAAACTATTGCAGCAAGGATGATAAATTCACACTTACAGTAGCATGCAACTGAAAGCTTTTGTACATACTATAAAAGAAGGATTCTGAACCCATTTTCTTCTGTATTTCAAGTGAAATCTGTGACACTTTACCTACTTAATTATTAAGGGGGGAGTTATGCTTTGTTTAGTAGCTAAGATGACTGCATTGATGATAGTTTCTTTGAAGTTTGCACATTACTGCCCAGAAGTCATCCCTCAACATTTGATATTTTATCAGAAAGTCCCATTCATGTCTAATCTTTAGTAAGCATTATCTGCCCATCCTTTGCTCCTGACCTAGTCTCACATGGCTGCCAGGAACAGGATTTAACAGGCTATATGGTTATGTGGGATCACCCTAAGTAGTGTGAGAACACATGGCGAATCTGTTTCTTTACTTTTGTCTGGTTCGGGTTTACAGGATATGGTATAAATGTAGGAGTTGGTGAAAAAAAGCACAGGACACTACCATCTGACACTTAAAGTCTTCTTGAAGAATATTCAGTCCTCTGTTACAGTCCAACTGTTTCTCTTATTTGCCAGGCCAACTCTTTGGAATACAGACTTGTGTGTTATCTTCTCTTCTTCATATGGTGTTCGAAATCTTCATGCACAAGGAACAACCCCACACTTCTAGCCTGAATGACTTTCTTCTTGAAAAGCCAAAAGAATAACAGAGACTCTGCAAGAAAGTCTTGTGGCTTCTCCTTTTGTTCTGCAGACACATACTGCAACTTTAAAGGATGGTATTGAATAAATAAATGTATTGTAACTATAAAAAGTTGCATAAGCTATTTCTCTATATCTTACAATGTGAATGCAGGTTACACCTCTCTTAAACTTGCCCTTTTAATGTGAAATATTTGCTTATCATCTGGCTTACTTCTATGTCATGAAATCCCTGAAATCCCCTTTTTTAGATCATATAAATAATTGCAGTGGACTTCACTGAATTAATATGCCAACCATGGGTTTAAGTATATCCAAGATGAGGGGTTTTAAGCTAATCAACATCATATGCCTAGATAATTTGTTTATAGCACCATCTACCTCGCAGTGATCATGATAGATTGCTTAATACTTTAATACACATAAGGAGATTAATGGAGTATTTTGATGTAGTAGATGAATATTTACCAGAAGAGGATACATAGTGAAAGGGCAAACATGATTCATCCTTTACTATAATCCTGTTTTTTTTCTCTAAGAGTAGTTATGTGCATTTCTTGTAGGGTTTAGAGTTGTTTTAATTTTTTTTCAAGTAGCAGCTACACATAAATAGTCATCACCACTGTGGCACCCTGAAATGTGTAATAAATATTTGAACCAAACACCTTTCCTGAAATATGCTGGAAACTAATCAGACCATTTACTCTGTTAGACATGGAACTAAAGATGATAACTGCAGGTTTTGGGGCAGGATTTTTTATTTGTTCAATCTTTTCTCCTATACAAATTAAAACAAAATTCTGACTGTCCCAGTAGACTACAATGCATAGTTATAAAAGCTGAAAACAAGGATTGTGTTCCTTTCACAGCCTGCTGTCATGGTGTCAATAAATATTATAGTATCAAATTTTAAATTCAAGGCGTTTATAGCACAGAGTAAGCAAGATAAAATATTTAGTGCTACTAGACTTTGAGCTTCATTTTCTAGAGTGTTTTGTGCCTTCTGTCATTAAAAGTTGTCCTGGTTTCGGCTGGGATAGGGTTCAATTTCTTCCTAGTGCTGTGTTTTGGATTTAGTATGAGGAGAATGTTGATAACACACTGATGTTTTCAGTTGTTGCTAAGTGCCCTCCTAGTCCAAGGACAGCTCCCATGCCTACTGACTGAGCTAGGTACACAAGATGGGAGGGAACATAATCAGGACAGCCAGCCCAGCTGGCCAATGGGGTATTCCATACCATGTGACGTCATGCTCAGTATATGAAGGGTAGGCGTGATCCAGGAAGTACCGATCGCTACTTGGTTATCGGTCAGCGCGGGTGGTGAGCAATTGCATTGTGCATCACTCATTTTGTATATTTTATCATTATCATTATTATTTTCCCTTTTTTTTCCTGTTCTATTAAACTGTCTTTATCTCAACCCACGAGTTTTTCTCACTCTTACCCTTCCGATTCTCTCCCCGTCCCGCTGGGGGTGGAGGGAGTGAGTGAGCGGCTGCGTGGTATTTGGCTGCCTGCCAGGTTAAACCACGACAAAGGTATTTGATTTACTTTTATCTGTGTCCAGTTGCTTAAGTATATTTCTGTATTGAAATATGCCTTCACTAAAAAGTAAATATGTCTATGCCATTGACTACTGTACACCAGGTAATAGTAGTTGTATGGAAGTCTTTGAGGACTTCAGGGATAATGAAAAGTCATAAACTGTTCCTTCAGTTGTAGAGCTTTTTCCCAAATTAGGGGGTCTAGTGTTCCACTGGTATATTCCTAACTCAGATGTACATTTATTCAGATCATTTCTAGAAAGTAGGTGCATTAAGGTAGCTATAAAACATCTGCCATTGTAATTGAGATTCAAACCAGAACTTTGACTACAGCTACATTAGCACAAAAAACATGGCCGTGTCACATACACTGTTAAGCATCCACCCTAGGACAGTAAATGCCATTTATACTCCACATTTGAGTGATAACATCATTCAGAAACAGAATAACCTTGAGAAAAGGGTATTTGAACTTGGTATAGGAAAAGAAAACCAGCTAAATCAACAAACAAAACCTGGCATGTATTCCTTGTATTTTTCTGAGATTATACACAGTTTTATGGCTAAAATGTCTTTTTTTTTTTTTCTTTTTTTTTTTTCCGGTAACAGCAGTCTGTGCAGCATATGTTTACATTCTACTGTAGTTACTATTAATATTATTTATTAAAATTACCCAATTTGGATTTAAATCCACACACACTGCACTGAAAATTTACTCCATAAATCCATCCAACTTTTTATAGCTCTGAAAATACTTTCTCACTGTTACTAATGGGTTTTCAATAATATTTAAATCCTTTCCTGCACAACAAAAGCATAGGCTGTCTCCAAGGCTGCAAAAATCCAAATGGATTGGAAAATTGAAGAGGTGAAAATGCATTGTATTTATCCCTCTCAACTTTCTCTGTTCAGTTATATCCTCTTAGTTTTGAAATGAGGATAATCTGAAATATTGAGGCAAAGTATTGGAATCTGCCATCCCAGAAAAAAAAGAAAAAAAATCATCTCCTGTCAAGGTTTTCTACTTTATAACTGAAAGTCTGAGCGTCACATTTTCCAGAACTGGCATTTGTTCTATTTAAAGGAGAATGTCTATGGTGCTGAAGTAGACAAAGCAATAAATGGCCTTTGGAACAGAGGCATTTCATCAACTGCAAAAGTTGTTTGGTGCAAGTATACTCCTACACCACACACATCATTGCTATCAAGAGGACAGTTTCAGACACCAGCATCTTACAGAAGATGCAATTTTTCTTCCTTTTGTAAGGGTTTGGAAGAAATGTGATGTGTTTCTGTCACTCTCTTCCTGACATTTGAAATTATGCTGACATCAAGAATGTGGCTCACAGTCCATAAACAACAGTGAGAGTAAATTTCTGATATCAGTAGAGGAAAAGTCATCCACTAGCAGTGCTATGCCCAGTGAATAGGACACTGGGATGGAAAAGGGGAAATATAGAATCATAGAATCATAGAATCCTTAAGGTTGGAAAAGACCTCTAAGATCATAGAGTCCAACTGTCAACCCAACACCACCATACCCACTACACCATGTCCCTAAGTGCCTCATCTATACGTCTTTTAAATACTTCCAGGGGTGGTGACTCCACCACTTCCCTGGGCAGCCTGTTCCAAGACCTGACCACTCTTTCAGTAAAGAAGTGGTTCTTTAGTGTTTACCACTTGTTTTAATTCTGAGTTACTGTGTGACCCAAAGCTTAGACAGAAACATAAGATTTTTTCCTTCTACTGTCCTGCAATTTGTCCTTTTTCTCTCTTTAAACTCTAAGGCTTTACATGTCTTAATGTGCAGTGCCTAAAACCACAGTACTGAATATCTCTGAGAATTACATTCTAAGTATGCTAATATTCCTATGAATGAAACTCTAATAGGGTCAAAGCAGAACCTCTTTATACAGCAGATCTTTTGAAGGTTAAAGCTGATATCTGTAAAAAGTGCTGTAGGACGGAAGCCTGTTTGCTCACCTTGGTTAAAACTTGATAGGGTCCTTTTACTCGGTAGCAAAATAAGCCACATGTACTGCTTTTTTTTTTAAGTGTTTGCTTTAATTTCTAAATACCTTGCAGTAGGAGTTCCCAATCAGCATGTTTGCAACACATTTACTGTAGACCTTATTCCTAAAATAAACATTGATGGAAGCTGAAAAACGACCCCTTGAATTGCATCATTCTGCATTATACACCATGTTCAACATTCTAGAGAGCCTTCAGTCTGTTTTATCTAAGTCTCTCCTTAAACCAGCCAAATTTTCAGTGCATCTAGCCTTTGATATTTAACAGGAAAGAAAGTCCTAAGACAAAGAACCTACAGTGCAAACAATTTCCTTACATTTAAACTAAGCTCGAGCATCTCTGCTGCAGCATTATACTTTTGAATTGAAAATTGCTTTTATGACTCATTCTACTCAAGACAAAGATCAAGTATTGTAGTAATGTCTCACCCTAGACTTTTATCCAATAAGTATAAGTCAAAAGCCCACTTGAGTAATACACAAATTGAATATGCAGGAAAAGGTCATCATAGCAAAAGAAGTAAAGAAGACAGTAGAACTGGCGGACTGAAGTACCTATTGAATTACCTAATTAAGTGGACAAGCAACTCACAAGGGATTCAAAAAGAGTTTGTATACTGACACATCACACAAGAAAACTCTTATGACTTCCCGTAGAAATTTACGTGAAACTATTAGAAACACTTGTACTAAAACCTAGTTGCTTAAAGATCTGGCTAGTACTGAACATACTACTAAATATATTAATAGTAAGGAAAGACCAATGAAGACAATATGCTTGATTTTATATTTTTCAAAGGTATATTTAATTTTTTTCCTTGCAATCTAGGCCAAGGAATTTATTTAACCCCTAACTCAAGTTAGAGAATCTTGTGACATTTTTCAAAGACTTCTTACGCATCGTAAGGTTATGTCTGTGTTACTCAATAAAAGAGGAAAAGACATAGGCTGATACCTGGGCCAGACATCAAATGGTCAAACAAAGGTTTGAACCTACACTGCTTATGGTTAACCCATTCTACATGACATATTTATTTTAGGCTAGTCAGAATATTCCATGATAGAGCCAGGAATAGAAATCACAATTTAGTAGTGCGTATGATCGAGGTCCATACTCAGACTCTTAGTTAACCCTCTTATTTAACAGTAGAGATGTAGCCCTGAGGGTTACCTGAGCATTTCAGAAATGATAATTCTGTAATAATAACTGTTTTATAGCATTTTACCTAGAGCTTTCCAGGAAAACAGGACAAATTTGGGGAAATATTTCACTCAAGACCTTCCTTAGAAAACAGGATCAAGGTTGTATCAGATTTGGATCCCTCCATTCTATAGGGCCCTACAAAACATCCCAGAAGCATTTACTCCCGCAAATGCTACCCCATATTCTTATGCCACCTCCCAGAACCAGAGCTTCTGATACTCTAAATTTTGCTCTATCAATACACCCCTGTGGACTGTGGGCTACGCTTCAGATACTTTGAACTGAAAACTACTGTCCAGTGTGGAATAGCCTATCTACCCTCTAAGAAGCTAGTTCCATGAAATGGACATGAGCCTTTTTGTACTTCATGGCCTTAAACCAAGGGAGTCACTCCCTGAGCAATATAATGTATTTTGAAGAGCACAAAATAACAATTTTAGCTAATGCCATAGCTGACCCAAACACCTATTTTACATCCCAAGACATTCACTTCTCAGAAACACATCAGATCTTTACATTGGCAGTGTTGGATCTTTGTACCATTCAGGAAAACACTGGGACAAGCATGCTTGGAAAGGCAAAACATCTTTTGGGTATTTATCTGAATAAATGCCTTCACAACAGGTATCTTCTTCTGAGCTAACCACCCTCAAAACCCTTTATTGTCAATAGATAGAAATAAGGAGTTCAATTAATCTAAAGAGGTGTACTTTAGGATGTGATGAACTGCTTTCTAGAAGAACCTTTTCTTTCTCCACTGAGTATAAACAAATCCCCTATAGACCAACTCAGATTTTAGCTGAGAAAATACTAAATCATGTAGCGAAAACAGAATAGACTCAGGGACTGGCTTAGAGTGTTCAACAGCAGAAAGGATTTTTTTCCCTGCATTAAGATTTTTTGTCTTTGTGCTTAAATTATTTTGTTTATTTCATCATTTTCCTAAGATTAAGAAAGTTGTATCCACAACAGTGTCTGCAGGCTGAGTCTAGTAAACTTTGTTCATTACAGTACGAGGTCAATAATTTTACTTAATTGGCATTTTGGATATTTTGTTCTATTCTTTTCAGTATTGTTGAAGTAAGCTTTGTATTAAGACAAGATGTGTTTGTACTCTTTTTTTATATTTTAGGCCTATTTTAAAATATTTTATTTTACTATTCATAGTGAATATTCTACTTCAGAGGACATTTCTGAATATCAAGTATCTTTTGAATGAGTGGTTTGTTTTTTCTTTTTTTGTAGCTGTTGCAATTATCAATATGTGAATATGGCAGTACTTATTATTATCATTATTATTAAAGTTAACCAACACATCTATTTTTAATTATTTTTAATTTTGCTGACCTTTATTCTTTGTACTGAAATTTTCCATGCCAAGTATTTGCCTTAGGCTGGATTTGGGTTTTTTGAACATTTGTACCAAAAGGGGTCAGAGAAAGAGGAGAAAACATATTGTTTCAAAAATCTCTTCCAACCATTTCATTGAGAAGCTCTCAGTCAAGAAACTGATTTAAAGAAGACCATGGGGTGAAACACACAGCTCGGAAGGAGAAGTTCGGACTGAATAGGCTGGAACATTAGTCTACATTTCTGGGAGCCCAGGGAATAAGAAAATTGTTGCTTGATTTTTCTGACGTCCTGAAATATGCTTTTGGATGTACTTAATGTTTTAGGGCTTGTTTGCTTCCTTGCTTTGTTTTGTTTTGTTTTGTTTGTTTGTTTGATTGTTTTCTTTTTAATGAGCTTTCTGAAAATGGATTAAGACTTGCAACTACAGGAGTACGAAACTGTTTGAGAGCATCGGATTAGTTATTTTAAGCAGTTACACCTCTGATAAAATGTTGTGCTTTGTCAGTAGGACATATCAGTGAGCACTAATTTAACATTTTATATATCTAAATCAATAAATATCCTTAACCCAGAAGAGCTGAACCTGGAGTGTCAAAGATTGTTATAAACAGAGTGACCTGCAGCTGGTTTATGAGGCAGATTGATGTAGCTAAACACATTATAGAATGGAATGGAATGGAATGGAATGGAATGGAATGGAATGGAATGGAATGGAACGGAACAGAATATTTTCAGTTGGAAGGAACCTACAATGATCATCCAGTCCAACTGCCTAATTATATGTTACTATGTTAATGTTATCACAGTAAGTGTTAGTATGCTGGGATTTATTGTTACTTAAAACATCTCTGGAGCAACCCCGACAATATTTAAATTCAGTAAAGGTGAAAGCAACAGTGAATTATACTTTTAATTTACCAAGATACTGTTCCAGGATAATTTTCCATGGATTATGTACATCTGTTATGTTTCAGAGGCAGTGAAATCTATTTAGATTAATTACTAGACCACAGCAAGCTTAAGGAACACGAAAGGATCCTTATCTGATAAAATAAAATGGTTAATGTGGTTTCATAAAACCACAATACCAAGCACACTATCAAAGTTGGATAGTAGGGACTGGATTTAAGTAAATGAAGCTATAATATCTCTTCAGCTTAGCATTAAGATTCAAAGATCTCTTCAGAGGATTTTCACTGTTTGTGACAGTGCCTCAGTATTGGAAATATTACATAGCAGTATTTAGGTTTCTCATATGAGAAATGGCAACTAAACATAAAAATCAAATCTCCTTCTTATCAGATTTAGTACTAAAGTTACAATCTTTCATATTTTTATTACAGTTCATTGTTACAGCTGAAAGCATTCTCTACCCATTCAGCATTAGAACTACATGTGCTTTGAAATTAATGAGCCAGAATGAAGCTCAGACCTTACAAGGTTAATTTAAGCTTGTCCTACCCCGTGTTTTCCTGGAGTTTTACATTATGCAAATTGCAGGTGATGATGTGAAGCTGTCGGAAAACCCACAAGTCATGAAGTCAGGTCACAGCTGTGGAACAGAAATTAAAATAGCTGATGATCAGAGGAAATGACCCTACCTTGTCTTTCTCAGCAACTCATGTAACTTTTCTTCCTTCTAATGCAGGCTTCTGCAGAGCTTCTGCTTTTATCTCTTCAATGAGATTATTTGAGACATAAGCTCCTTTAGAGCTAAAAAGAAAAAAAAAATCTCGGCGTTAAAATTTCCCCAAGAAGAGGGGAAAAAATGGGAGAAAAAAAGAAGAAAGAAAAAGAGAAAAGAGGAAACTTTATGGTGCTTTAAACTCTCAGTTGGATTCCTACTGACTGAAATGAAGAGCCTTAATATACTCTGTATAGAGAATTCATTACATAATTATATTCCATTTGAAAAAAGATATTTTAACAGTAATTATTCTGTCATTCTGCATTACCACTAACTTCACAGGCTAAAGACCCATGGCGAAAAAAAAAACCAACATCATAAGTCTCAAGACTTAACAGTTCAGGTAGAAGACCTTTCATTTCACTAGAACTGTTCCTACATTTACCAGTAAAGAACTGATCCATTCTTCCCAGTCCACTTCTCATATATTTCACAACACTTTGAAGATATATTTACCTCACCATGTACATGTTTTATAGTTGTGACGCAGTATTTTTAAAGTTATTTTGAAAGACTGTTTCTCACATTTTAATCACTGTATGTAATACACTGGCATTATGTATATACGTAACATGCATAGACATAGCTATGAATTCAGTATATTTGATGACAAGTTAAATATAAATTATTATTACAAAATAATATTTTATTATATTACATTATTATAATATTAAAGTATTGTTATAAATTATTTCTGAACTTTTCTCATGTTTGGAAATTTAATGTCTGAACATTCACAAACAACACTAAAAAAAAGCGGAGAAAAGTTGATATCATTTAAGTTAATAAACTGTTCAGAGCATAATAATACTGGTTTGGCTATATCCGTCATTAAACCTTGCTTTTAAATTCTATGCATTTCTGTGAAAATTGCTATAGAGACTAGGATGGTGTTGATGAACCTTTTTCACACTTTGTGCTGATATTTCTGTACCCCCATCTGCTCTTTATTCAACCTTATCTCCTTCTGCTCCTTACAGCCTCTAAGCTATATCCTTATCTTTTAGCTGATGCTTTGAACTCTTCCTATAGCCAGCCACTGCTTGCTGGACAGTGTGAGTAGCAAAAGCTCTATAGCAGCCAAAAGAGAGCGGATATCTCAAGCTCTACTTGCACACCATTTGCAATAGCGATACATGCCATGGGTTCACCATCCCTGACGTATGATCAGTTTTAGAAAATTTCTGCCACTGCAGGCCTAAAATCCCTAAGGCCCTTCCCTCTGTTTTACAGACACATAATCCCTTTCTTTCATCAGCATGGAACGAATGGTTACCCCTGCTGTGTTACTTCAATTCTCCAGGCCAGCACAGGGAATGAGAGGTGATTTCAAAGTCTTCGCGGTGTGCTGCTGCTGGATGTAGAGATGAGTAGGATTGGTCAAGTGCTGTACTTCTCTGTGTGAAAGATTAAATCTTCTTGTGTACGGCTCCCTTCCTATAAGCATATTTAAACAACAGTTTTATAAGCAAGGCTCATGCACTTAAACCATTTATAGGTAGGAATGAGTTAGGTAAAAATGTAGTGTGCAAGCCATATACAATACATTGCTTATAGCTCTTATACACATACCGTTCAAGTGCCTCTTGCTCTTGGGACTGCCTACTTCAAACTCAGAGTCTGTACCTTACCTGTTTTCATGTTTTCTTTTTGTAGTCTGTTATTCAGTTCACTGCATGCCAGAGCTGTCTGACACATCCCACAATGGGTCTCTGTTACAGGAAAGGTCAGCTCTCTGTTTCACATAGATAAAATAATTTCCCAGTACAAGCCATGGTGCACTCATCAGACTTGCTCTGAAAGCTAAATCCCTTTCTTCCTCCCTGACTTCTCCACTCAAACTGGAAAGTCTCGTCGTCAGAATGGTGCAAGAGACTAGAATCCTATTATTTGTTATTAATTATTGAAGCATAAGCTAGAAGCAATATTGTCTCACTTTCTCTTTCTCCCACTGGAGTTTCTTGGCTGAGCTGTGTTACTTGTAGTAGGCCTGCAACTTTTTCTCTAGCTGCTCTGCCACAGGAGAGAGAAGAGAGAGACCCACAGATCTGCAGAGAGGGGAGAGAAGATCTGCCACATGGCCTCCTTGCACAGCCACTGTGGATTTGCCATGAGTGGATCTTGTGTCGTATTCTGCAGAAGGCTCACCTGTAAGAGACAGTCAGTGCATATTGCATAGCTACGACCCAGAAGGCTCTGTGTCATGTAGTCAGTCCTTAGGCACTGTTTGGAGCTAATTTTATTTTATATTCTATGAAACCACAAAATATTTATTCCTGACGAGGTTGGAGGAGATCTTGGAAGTGATCTCCCAAATGCCTGGCAGCTCTGCGACTCTTCTCCATGAGTAAGTATATTGTGTGATCTTTCTATTTTAAAGGCTGTTTTGTTTTGTTGTTGTTATTCCCAGAAGGATTGTACAGACATCCCCTTTCACTGGTCATCTCATTTCATAATGAAAACACAGGGTTTCCATGGCCCTAAAGATTTCCTATAGTTGAGGCATGGCTTTGATTCAGTGCACCAATTTGTGTTTTGACATTGTGCTTGATATTCTTTGTGCACACAAAAGATTTTCTTACACAGCCCTCTGTGCAAAAGATTTAAGTGTTTTTGTTGCTGCTGTTCTGGTTTTCATGCAGGGACCTGTTTTTCATTTCAAAGGCATCACACCAAGATCGAATTGATATACTTATGCCAAAAGACATTTTATTTCCTGTGAGCAATTATAGAAACAATAAAATTTAAGACAAAGAGCTGTGAGAATTTGGGAAAACTCACATGGTAGCAAAGTTGACTTTTAAAGCAGAAAAATAAAGTGCTAAGTATTCCACTAGTGTATGATAGTGGAGTTTAATTAAAGTCAAAAGGGAAAAGAAGTCTTTATATAAAAAGTAATGCATTTGGATTAGACCAATTGCAGTTTATGGAGAGGCAAAGAACAGATTCAGGCATGAAATAAGAGTGATTATATCACTGGCAGCATCATCCCTATGAAAAAAAATTAGCCTTAATTCAAAATAGAAGTCTACTTAATTATAAGGAAACTCTTCTATGATGAAGAACACCTTTGCCATGTGCACGTACTAACGTAAAAAGCATTGCACAGAAAATGGCATATCAGGAGAATATGCTGCAGAGTGGCCTAGACCAGCGTATGAAAGTCCTGGAATGCTCCTCCTGTTGCAGAAATTAATTATTAAATGAATACTTGTCCAACTTCTGGCCTCACAGACATCTTCTGTCATTTAAGGAGAAATAAAGGCCAAACATTATTTTACAGCAATTTTTCAGAGGTATAAATGAAAAACTAATCAGCTTTATTAGGCTTACTGACTTAATCTGATCTTAGATCTGTTTTTGTACTGTTCTGCACTTTACACAATTATTTCTCCTTAGTAGTATCATACTTCTCACAGGTATAGATGATGTGCTTTTATATGCCTTCAGGGACAGATTTCATTACTTTTCTAAAATCCCCTAGAAATGCTGCATCCTCACACATCCATTTGGACTAAAAAAATAGTCTCCATCTACTCCCTCTTTCTAAGTCTCAGAGAGGTTCATCACTTTTATCATTGAATCTAACTACAAACTGACTCTGAATCTGGGTTTGCTAGCCTGTCTTCAATGAGTACTAATCTATTTCTGGATGTACCGTGAGAAGCAGTGGATGAAACACTGCAGTATGTAGAATTCTTCATCACAAGATATGGTATCAAACTGATAATAAACTTATCTGCCTTCTTACTTAACATCATTCATCCCTTCCTCAAACTCTCTCTTTCATTGAGATCAGCATGGAGAAAATGGAATAAAATTGGAACTCATAATCAGAGAATATTTTAATGATTTTTTTTTCCCAGCACTATGGCTTAAGAATCACATTTCACTGAAATCTAGTTAATGACATTGTGATTTGTTATGGTAGTGAAAAAAAAATCCTTTTCTTTGTAATACCCACCTCTAAATTTGTCATAATAAATAACCATCGCAGTCTGTTAACTTTTATTCTTCACTTTTTTACAGTAATTGAACTGCACTGATCAATAATTCACTGTATTCAATCAGCTTTATGAGGTTGTACTCTTCTCCACTAGCCAGAAAAATCATCACTTTATTTCATATTCCTTCTTCTATTTAAACTGTTATCACTGTCTCATATCTAGGAAAAATAAACACATATATACATAAATACACAACAAAAAAAAAAAAAAAAGGAAAGAGTAAGATGGATGAACTTACCAATTTGGCAAAATGACTTGGTTTCAAAACTAAATACCTGACAACTAAATTTAAATAAGAGAGCCAAATATTATGTATGTCTGCACCAGTAAATATTGAGAGTGAAATCTTAGTATTTTCCCTAATTTTTAAGGCCTAAGTGTGCTGGCACTGGCCATATTAGGTTTTGGTCAAAATTATTTGGTATCACTTACGTGCAAAAACAGCTGGAAGTAGGTTCATCATCAGCTGACTGCAGCATCATATCTGACCTCCCATAGGAAAGAGGGAGAAGAAAAGTATCAAAGAACACATTGTACATTTTCCAACCCTTATTAAGAACATGCCAGGTTTGAACACTGTGGAATATACTGTCTCCAGAGAACAAAGCCATAATAACTGGCTTTCTGATTAACTCTCCCTTCTCCACATTGATTTTGCAAGAGACTCACAGTTCTAAATTTAACTCTGTTTTTAAACACAAGCTTTTTGAGTTAGTGACAATTTTTTCATTACTTACATGGGTGTAAATTATTATGCCAGGGGGTATAATATACAAGAGAATGGGGCTGCTAACTTCATTAAGTACAGATATGCATGGCTGTAAGTCCTTTTTCTCCTGCTTTCACCAACTAAAGCAGAATTGGCTTTAAACTGATGTATATCATGTACATCATCAAACGCATATACAGCAATAACTTCAATGTAAGTGATGGAAATAAGTATCTACAAAAGACAACAAATTCATATCCCAGGAGAAAAACAGCAGTTAACTTTTCTCTATGTTGATGAACTCTGGTAAATAGGCTGAAAAAATTCCGCAGAACTCATAAGCTGATTGGAGCTTGCCTCACAAACTCACTTCTCATTAAAAGTTTGATTGTGTTCACTAGGGCTTGCATAAAAACATCATCTAAACAAATTTGGAAACAGTGCACCAGAAACTGATGGAAAATTAAAACTTAGTGTCACCGTGGGAGCTTTAAGAACTGCTGAAATGAAAGGAAATGTAGCTCCATGTACTCATCTGTTCCTGAACTGGTTTATACAGGATGGCAGTGTCTGTGAGGTGTACCTTCATGGGGCTAGAAGGCTACATGATGGTGTGAGATGTGTGAAGAGTTGGAAGGGAGAATTCATTGAACACAGAACTGAACATTATACAGTGGTTTGAGAAAACTTCTTTTGAAGTAAGTTGGGTAGGGAAAAAAGATATATTCTCTATTGTTCCCTGGCAATATAGACAATCTCTCTTCCTTTTAACATGTTGTCATTTTAGCAGTGGTATAGAAAGTCACAAAAGGAAAGAATCAAATAAAGAAAAATCCTGTGTTGTGATTGATCAGCGAGTACCATGTGGAAAGGAAAGAGAAAAGAAAGAGAAAGCAGGAGCATCCCTTGCTCTTCTCTAGAGAACTTGCTCAGATTGAGGATCTGGACATTCAGGCAAGCATGGCAAGACAAGCACTGGAAGGAAAGAAAAAAAAAACCTTTGGCCTCCTGAAAGGAAAAACTCTTTCTAAATCCAAGAAAGAACAAAAACATCTCATCAGTACAGATTGGAGGGGGAAAAATTACACTCTGCTGGAGGAAGCTCTAGTTTCTGCTTTTTATTGCCTGGCAGTAGTATAGTAGAAGAGGCTTCGCATAAACCACAAACTTTGTGAAGGTTTGTGTGTTTATCTGGAAATTGGCAGAGGCGATTCCTATAGTCTTAGATCCATACCATCGTAACCTGAAGCTAAAACCTGTAAGAATGAATGTTATAGTTTTTGTCTCTCAACAGCTTATCCTAAAGTTTTGGAGACTGATGCTGGAGCCCGCAAATGCTTTTCCGCTTACATGCTACAATCTGAGAGTCTGTAAGCTATCTGGAGACATCTGATAGGTTATACACAAGGCAGAGAATATCCACAGCCTTCTGGAGGGTCAGTTGGAGACATACCATACAGCCTTTTGAAATACACTTCATGGTTATGGGTAAGCACTGAATCACCCTTCTTATTTTCATTAGATACCCTATTACATAAACACCTAGCTGACATGTGAATGTCTATGTTATAGTTACCTGAAGTTAGATGTCTGAATTTAGACTTGAATCTCACCCCATATTATGAAACTTGTGACAAATCACAGGAACTGGCAACCCAAACCCAGGTGTTGCTCTTAACACATATTTTCAGCAATGTCTTCTGCTTATGCATCAGCTTCAGCAGACATAACACTACTATACCTAGTTATACTGGGTAGCCCTAATTACAAAGTCCTAATTACTGGTGCAGCTCTGGGTGAAGAAAACGTGTGTAGAGTAAGGCAAACAAAACTATCAGAGAGAGAAAGACATTTGGATGTTTCATCTGAAGTGAGACTGATCAATACTAGACAGATTTTCTTGAAAAGACCTTTTATGGTGATTCAGTTCAGGTGCTTTAAGTTATTAGTAAGATATCCTGAAAAGTGCCCCATACCATAAGCTCTTATGCAGACTGTAAGTTGTCTAAATGTTTACTCAACTGGTTTGCACAAGATTTCTATCCTTTTCAGGTAGCTTAGTACTCTATCAGAAGTACAGAAAGAATAAATAATCAACAACATCAGAGTTAGAAATACAAAAGTAATATTATTGCCACTTATTTTGATATCAGGGAAAGTAGGTATTTATTTTACAAATGAAGAGATTTGTAAAAATAATGATAGGAAAAGCTAAGGAGCAGACCCATAGTTCCACTAATCAAACAAAACTCTGACAACATATGTCTATTCTATTCAGGGGCAAATTGTCCCAAAGACCACTCAGAAACTAGACTTGGTTTCTATTAGTGATCATGGTACCTAAATCTAAAGGTCTGCATGTGAGGAAAAGGTGGAATTGAGTTGCCTAAACACAGGCACCAGCTGCAATTTTAAATGCCTGCTCTAAGGTATCTGATATTACCTTAGTCTTTGCTCCAGAAAGTCGCAGGAGCATAGACAGCGTTTCAGCTGATAAGTAATACCCATCAGGTGTAGTATTTATGCCTAAATATAGATATCTAGTACTATTTGAGATATCCTTGGGTATCTAAGACATGCACTCCAGCTGGCAGGTACAACACAGGTTCTACAGGGTTCCCATGGTTTTCTGAAGCAACCTCTGGAAACTGAGCAAGATATACTACGATATCTCAAATGTCTATGTCTAGGCAAAGAATCCCATCCATCATAGATGTCAGCTTAATCACTCTAAGCTCCAGTGAGGGTATTGACTAACTCTTTATTAACTGTAATGAGAGCTTTCACTTTTAGGTACCATAAACAACAACTTTCTGGAAACAAACTCTAATGCCCTTACTAACTTCAGCAACCTAAGAACAATCACCTACTGTCACTTTAGGTACTGCAGTGGTGTTCTAGCCTGGCTGCAGATCCCAAAAGATGCAGATCTTCCATACATCCTTTGTTATATCTCCTACTCCAACGAAGGGCAGCAAAATGGCACTAGGCACCTATATTTAGATAACTGAATGAAACATTTAATCTCAAACTGAAGTTCATCCTTTGTTCTGTGGCTAAAAGTCATACCCAGACATCATGGAGATGTCTCTTGCAGGTAGTTTGCAAGCTTTCTGGTGAGGAGCCAGACAAATCTGAGGCAGACAGGTATTCATGGCTGCTCTGAGACCAGTCTTTTACAGAAGTGTAGACTAACTCACTGACTTCATAACAGTTTGTCTCAACAACTTAAGGTCCATTCCCTCACTTGCAGAAGAATTATCAGGTCTGATGTATGTTACAGAGAGTATAATATCATGAGAGTCTTGTACAGAGCAGTCGAATTTAAAGTTCAACTTTAAAACTTTACTATCAGAATTTATAGGACATTCTAACTTTAAAGAGATTACTTGTTTTTCCTTGGTTGAGGTTTTGTTTTTTTTTTTTCTTTTCCGTGCTAAGTTTAAAATTCGGCAAAAAGTAGAAGCTCTTATGATCTGACTAAAGGGCTCAATTTTCATCTGTGCAGAAGAAAGCTGTCATTAATAGAGAGCTTTCATTGTTTATTCTTTTCCATGGTATTGATTTCTATTATCCTCTCTACTGTGAATCTAACTCAGTGACTGAGTCATAACTACAGCATATGTAATGAAAAAGAACAAGTCATAAACCACTAGGCTGGGCAAAAAGCCACCAATCTCCCAAATGCCCTATCCCAACTTTTTTTCAATCTTCATAGGTTATTTTGGTTCATGAAGCTAACCTTAGTTAAAGGAGCATAAAAACCATCTCACATGGGCTTCTGTTGTAATTTCTGTTCTTACCAGGGACAGTAATTTCAAAAGAAAAAGAAATAAAATAAAACTTACAGGAACAAAAGACTATGCAGGCTCAAGTTCTGCTCAAGTCGTTTTAAGAGAGTGGTGATCCCACAGCAAATTCAGACAGCTGGAAAGCTACAAAACCTTCTCAGGCCTTTTAAAGATTCAATCCTAAGAAAAACTTTTAAAACAGCAGAAATGAAGCCTTTTTTTTTTTGTATTTTGTCATTTTGTTCCATTTCACCCTAAAAAGGAGATGGTTTCTGTATAAAAAGGATCTTTTTTTTTTTGAAGTTAAGTCAAGATATTCTCAAAATAGTATACTTTATATATGCTTTTTAGCTACAGATGACACTCTCAATAAAAACTTCAGAGATTCATGGCTAAATGTACTTCCATTTAATTTTGACAAATTTCCAAAAACTGCACCTTTCTAAAATTATCTATTCCTATCAGTCTTACAAGGAATTTTAATTGAAAAATAATGCATTTGGCAATTGGATCCAACCTGATTGTAACCCAGAACTAGCAATGTTGAACTAATGTTATTGTATCACATGAAAATTATTGACACAAGATAGTGACAATATTCTCTCTCTAGAGAAATAAAACCTGCAGATTATGGTTGCTCTGCATTCAATTTAATAGCCAGGATAGTGTTCTTGGACTCCAAAAGGAAGGAAACAGTGTTCATCATTGTTTAGAGACATTAAAGTAAGATGTTTACTTTTATGCTTCTTATAAAAGATTGATATTTTGAACAGTTTTAACACACATGGTATGTTGCCATTACAGTATTGTCTGTAATATAACAAAATATTTTTGAATTTGTAGCATAGAGATAATATGAAAAGGATTAAAGTTATCAAAGTTTATTCAAAGCTTAGATATGACAATTACAAGGGCTTTTTAAAAAACTCAAAATATAATCATGTCAAACATTAAAGCAAGAGAAAATTTTAAAATGAGCTTCCATTTTAGAAGGTTAACAACTAATTAAGTGACACTGTGGCAACATCCAATGCACTTTTGAAAAGTGTCTACAAGTTTCAGGAAGACTTTGTAAATAAAAAATAGATTTTCAAATTCCAGCTGAGCTCATCTCTTTATTACCACATGCTGTGCTGTTTTTCTCTTTATGACCAAATACATTTCATCATGAAGAAAAGCATAACAAATTTGCATGAGCCACTGATATGAAATGGAAAGTTCCAGCTCATCCAGGCTTGTGGTATTGGTGCATTTGAAATACACAACAATATTTGACAATAATCTTTTAATGAAATAATTTAACTGATTTAACTTTATTTCTATTAATTTGTTTTCAAGAAAAGAATCAAAATAGGAATAGGAAGATTAATAGGAGGATTAAACATAACAATTGTTTGTATATTCTTATATAGCATTTATTTACAGTATTGTATTGTACATTTATATATTCTTGTTTCATTTACCAGAACATGGTAGCATTTAAATATACACAGGAGAACATTTCAGCCCCAAACACTGAAACAAAATAGAGCAAGCATGCCAAAGCACTATTTGCTGAACAGTGGAGGCTTCATAAGGAAGTAAATAAATAGCTAAATAGTACAGAAATAACGAAGTAAATAAGTAGAGTACATAAAACCAAATAAGATCGTAGAAAAGAGTAATAAGTACCCCTTCATATGCATAGCTTTTTATAGGTAGTATCGGGGATGTGCAGAGCATTATCAGACATAAGGGGGTATATTGTGTGAACAAGGCTAATACAGACAGAACAATTGTGTGTTTGAGCAAGAGCAATGTAAGTTAAACATTTCCTCATTCCTGCACTGCAAGTTTAGTTTAGTAATGGTCACTAGTGGTTATGTTAAAACACAATCGTAACTGTTGACAAAATTAATCTCCTTGGTAAATCGATTGTTTTCAATGCAGTTTCTTTAGAGAAAATTTTGTCAATGATGCATTTAGGTTTTTTTTTTGCTTTTTTTAGTAATAAAATTACATGTTAAAAAAACTACTGTATTTGAACTTTAGCTAAAGAAATCATTTCAGGGATCAGAGATTGTAAATCTTATATTCGGAAAAATTTTATGTTCACTAGATTGTGTAGTTATATGTGAATTTACAAGCCTGTGTTATCACAAATCAGTGTTTTTAAAAGTAATGATTCTTAAAAATTTTGAATGCTAATTCTTCTATCCTTGTTCTTGTTGTTGTTATATCATTATTATTATTATTATTAATATTAATTATTTTTTATTATTATTATAAACAGTCCCAACAATTTCAGTGGGAAATAATGAACTATTCAATATTAACAAAACTAGTTGAATTGCCTGTTTATGTATGTGCTACATTCCCACTGACTGTATCAAATGACTGCATGTTCTGTATTTGCTGCTTTTAAATGTATTTATGCATTTTAAATCTTATTTTTATTGGCCTTTTTGCTAGTTTTACACATTAATAAAGTTGCTATTTGACCTGCAAGGCTTCTTCAATCTTCTACTCAATTACAGCAATTTGGGAATTTTATTGAAGCAATTTAGAAATGTTGAGGTTATTATAACACAACACACTATTCAGTTTAGACTGTTTGCCTTTATCGCTTTAAGAATTCAGTTATCTTTTTATTCCCTAAAGGAGACACATAGGAAGATGGATACACTATCAAATATAATTAAGGAAAATGCTTTTGCATCATGCAGTGCACAAAATACAGATTTTTCTATTAAACAACCTACTAAGAAGTTAAACAAATAGTTTCATCAGAAAATGAAAACACCAAGGGATATTCCTCTCTGTGTGTTACTCTCTCTGTCTGTATCTCTTTCCATCTCTTGGACAACTTGTGCAGAGCTAAGAAGTACATTAAAATGTGGTGGTGTTTTTAAGTTCAGTCTGCCTGATTACTTTGCCTGAAGCTTTAGAGGGCTTAAAAGGGCATAGGCCTTTTGCTAAGTCTATTCCCAGTGATGAATTTCACCCTTTCATCTGGGAAATAAATATGAGAATTAAAACCTGAAGTGAGTAAATACAATTTGATAGATTTCAATGCATTCCTAAGTCTCAGAATACAAGCACTATATGTAAGTAAGACAGCACTGAGATTGTTTATATTACTAGTGAATTTGGGACATGGAATATTAATATGTCTGGAATCTTAATTCTGACAATTTAATTTGATATTTGTGTTAAAAGAGACTTCTTACTTATTTGCAAATGTTTAAGTAGTGTCATGCAAAACCTCCAGGTAGTAGTAGCAGTTGTGTGTCTGATAAAAATCATGCCTATCTTAACATAGGATAAATCTGTAGCTGCAGTACTGCTAGCTCCAGTTTCCTTTGAAAATTCTTTCTAGAGTTGCATTTACTTTTGAAAAAAGTATACTTTTAGTCTTTAAAAATCACTATGCCTTTGACTATCTTCTTTGAATTCACTATAGAAAAGGAAAAAAAAAAAGGTAGTATTTCTTCTCATGTTCTCTTACGAAGTATGATGTTTTGGGGTTTTTTCCCTACTTGCCCCCTTCTAAACCTAAGAGATTCTACATCAGCTAGTCTGCTGCAGCAGAGTTACAATAAATGAAAACTTGAATGCTTTGATTGAAACCATCTGCCCTGTCCTATGCAAAACAAGGGAATCTCTGTGAATAATGAGATTTTATTGTTATATTTCATTTGTGTCACCCACTATGGAGATGTGCTATTAAGAGGTTTGAGGATAGGTATTCCGGGTATCTTTTTTCTGAGGCTCTGCTGTTGACTGAAGATTTTTCTCCTTACTTGACAGCAGCCCAATTCTTTTTGCATTAAAGTTAATCAAAGACTTCCATTTCAATGAATGAGTGCTGGAGTGAATTGTCTGTTGGCCAAGTTCCATCTTCAACAAGGAGTTAGCTTCTGTTATATAAATACTTTTGTTAATTCCTCTCAAGTTTTTGTAACTTGATTAAGGTGAGACACCCTGCAGAACAGCACAGCTATAGTCTGCAAACTAGTCTGTTAATACACATCTATAGTCTGCAGCTATAGACCACAAATACTGGTAATAGTGGAGTAATTGTCACATACCCCAGACGTTACCCAGACCATGGAAAGGACCTGCTATGTTTTAACCACAATTCAACTAGGAAAAATGTTAGTATAACCTGTACTTGCACTGCAACGTGCCCAAGACCTTCACAGCAGAAACATTGAAAAGTATTTAAGTGTTTTCGCTTCATTTGGTGTGCCTGAGGTGGGCAGCATGGGAGGCAGCGGGCATTTTTTCTTCAAGCTTTATGATTGCTCAAGGAAGGTAGTCAAAGTTCAGGTCCCTGCTTGGCTTTGTCTAGAGAAGATCCTGGAATCTCCAGCATGCCCGGGGAAGGACCTAAATAGACTGTAGCTGGTCTCTGTGGCAGCTCTCCTGTCTCTTTAGAGCAAAACTCCGTGTAGGCATCTCACTGCTGGTTGGTACAGGTAGTTCTCCACCCCTGAAGCTTATCAGAAAATCAGGAATATACTTCCATCTATGCACAGTAATACAGGGAGGGTATCTAGGAGTCTGAATCTGGGAAAAGGGGTATATACAGCAAAAGGTTAACTTGCAGAAATGCCACACATCTGTGTGGAGATCAGACTAGTTTCTCATAATGGTCCGGTTTGGTTTCAGAAACTATTAAACCAGTGTTCTGTAGAAAGATTTGCAATTCTTTCATTTTTTATGACAATTGTCAATGTAAACATAAATCCAAAGGTATGAAAAGAGAACAGATAGGAAATACAGCATTTGGCAAACAAGAGATCATGTACACTGAAGAGGGAAAGAAACTTTTAAAGATTATTTTTTCTCAAAACTAATGTAGAGATAAATAATAATCTGAAAGTTATTTATCTAGCGTTTTCTTATTATAGGAAATGAGCTCAAAATAGTCTGACAGATGTCACATTCTGCACATGACTGTGAAAGGAGAAAGCAGAATGAATCTTCTTCCTGGATTTTTCTTAGCATTTTTTTTTTTCTGTAGCAGAAGTGGCATACATTTTACTTTCTTCAGAATAACAGATCTCTGATATAGATCATACTTAACAGTTTCCTGTGGGTTTAATGCTTTGTTTCAAGTCAATGAAACATCAATAAGTGGTTCAGTGAATGTGTTCTTTCTGTTGCTATTAAGCAAAGAATTTAACAGTCTCATTTCCTGGGAACATTTTATCTCTTCATCATTTCATGTTGCCTTGGAGGTAAAAAGAAAATAAAAAGATTTTTTATATTATCAGGTAAAATTGAAAAATGAAAAGTGTTAACAGTTATGTAAATAGAATAAGACACTATGCTGATCTTGTTTTGTTTGCCTTAGCCCTCAGGATGCCTTTACCAACAACAATGAAATCTTATTCCTTAAAACCATTCTGCAAAGGAAACTATGCATTCAGATAATGTCCAGCTATCCACTGTACTTAATAGCTTCTGGATTAGTAAAGGAAACAAGCTACCAATCCAGTTTGAAAACAAGAACACAAACATAAAATGCAGCTTATCATGTATGTTAGGAGAGTTGAGCAGAAACTGGATGAAAATAATGCTGTTTCAGAGATTTGTTCATTCTGTGTAATGTATTAAAGAGTAAATGTCCCCTTTGGAAAATAAGCCTTTGAAATTATAGTTTACCTTTCTGGCCACATTTTTTTTCTTATCTATCCTTGAAATAGACAAGTCATTTTGATAATTCCAGCTATACATCATCAGAATATGATGGAATATCAAGGAGTATTTCAACATTGCTATGCACTGGCTCATTCTATTGCATGTATTGACAGTATGGTAGAGATAGATAAGATAAATCGAACTGTCCCAGATTAAAACACTCTAAATGTTTGTGATGTGCATCCAGAGCTAGCTATTGTAAATCTATTTCATTTTTGGTGTTTAAAATCTCCTATTCTCAGTTTCAGTCCTCTTCCTCATGCTGAGTATCACCTGACATCATAAATAGTTATTTCTAGAGTGAAGCATCTGTGAATCTTGTACTTTAGTCTTTTATAGTGTTGCTCTTTTAGAAGCATGAGTAATTTGCAGCACCAGTTTACAAAATAGAGATGCAGCTCAGAGAACAAGCAAGACATATTGAACCTCTGTGAAGGTTTATGTATCTCAGGAGAACTACCTGCGCCCTAGGGAAGAGTGGTGGAGATTATATATGGCCAAAAATAAAAATCAAACCAAAACAATAGACATCTCTAAGTGCAACCAGATTCCTAACCTTTTCCAGAAATCAGAGAATCCCTAAGTAGACACAGAGATTCATATCTGTGGGCTTTTATTTTGGGAAGAAAACAAGGGGTGAAAAAACATGTGGCAATACTGTCAGATTCCCCAGCTTAGAAGGTTACAGTTTAGAGTAACCTTATAGATATTCAACTTAATAGATATACCAAGTAGTACAGCTTGTTCTGTCTCTGCAGTAACTTATTGCATAGTTCTACAACACAGGAGCCAGTAGTCCAACTTTAATGTTAAAAAATATATATTTTGGGCAGAACATCCTAAGATGACCTACTGGTAGCTTTATCACTAGCTGTTCTGTTTTAATTAAGAAATCCATAGAAAGTCATAACTTTCAAGTTAATCATCATTTCAGGCATGAGAAGTTAGTCATCTCCTAAGCATAAGAATTTATTTGAAAATACCTCTTTTCATTTTAAGTAAAAATGCTAAGATTTTTCTGGACACATATTTGCAGACACATCTGAAAATTAAAACCAAATATATCCAAAAATGTCATTCAACAGAAAGAAAATAGAATAAAACCCTGATAGTCTAAATGTGAAATATTACAAATTTTAAACCAATATGATGACTGATCCTTGTTTATTTATTTAGTATACGTAGGAATGTGAAGCATTTTAAACCTAGTTTGAAATGTATGAAGCATCAAAAGATAAGTTTGTTTTCAATAGCACTGAGCTTTCTTTGATTCCTTTCAATATCACTGGGACTCATAAATTTCTTGACCAATTGAAACAATTTTTTGTAAATTGTTACTAAATTTTTACTAAATATCTTTACCAGTTTAAATTGAGTTTTCAAAAAACACATGATGTTGATCTAATCTGTTGTTTAGTTAGCTAGTTCTGATCTGGCTATCAGACTAGATCAGCACTGACATTTCACTCCTGTACATAATATAAAAGGCCAAAACAATTTTTTCATCAATTATCAGTTTTAATATTAAATAAAACCCACATTTTTCCCAGCAAATTTAATTTCCAGTTTTCACATGAATATATCTAACACTTCAACTTAGTATTTCAGAAAATCTTACTTTAATTAAATATAATTAAAAATGGAGAATTTATATTTAAAAACCCAATGAAATCAAACAAAGAAACCCTTGGAACTAGATTTTTCTTTCAAACTAAAGTACTGTTGCTTAACAGAGAACTACATTGGTGGTGTCTCTGAAGTCTGAAATTTCAAAATCAAGCCATACTTGGTTATGGATAAGATCTCTTATTTTTCATTATCATATTGAAGTTCTTCCTTCTAAGATAGAAGAACTGGAAGTCTTCAAAACCAGTTTAAAATTATTTTTTAGTTAATGACTTTCTACCCCAAATGTTGAATTTACAGAAACTTGTGAGTAGTAACTACAGATGGAAATAGTTCATAATGAAAGTAATTCTGATACCTTAAATACAGCTTATTTTTGCAACCACAGACGTATAAAATGTGCTAATGGATTAAAAACCACTCTAGCAGAAAATAAAATAATAAACATTCCCCAAGAATAAATAATCGAAAAGTTGAAACATGAAAAATTGCATATGACTTCGACATAATAATGGTTTTATCTTTAAAACTGTCCAGGCAATTTCAGAGGAGCACTGAGAAAGTCAACAGAATTTTTGCATATATGGCTATAATAATAGAGTATAATTCTAAATGAATGTAATGACATTCTATTGTAGAAAAAGTCTCACTTATATTTTTATAATTTCTAGTCATTATATTATTATAAAAATGTTGAACTTGAAGAAGTCTAGATGAGAGTGATGCAGAATATAGTAAGGTGAGCTATAAAAATAGCTATGCTTGAAGCGAGAAAAAAAAAACCTGAAACCCACATATTCCATCTCAAGAAGGCAAAGGTTTCAAACTTAATATAAGATATATGCAATTTTAAATGACATCAGCTTCAGCCAATAATATTAATGTAGTATAGATAAGAGGTCAGATAAAAACTCAACAGCTCAAAATGCTTAAGGCTGAAGAAAGAGAAAGGTAGAGGGAAATTGTACTTTCCAGATAATTTTGCAGTGTGGAATTACCAGAATAAAAAAGATGCCAATGAAACAAAATTACTGTAATATGTCATTGAAAAAGAGAGAAAAGAAGGACATAAAATGCTCAAATTGTCTTTAAAACTGATTTGTCCTTTTTTTTCCACTGGTCTTTTGGCTCTGAAAGCCAGTGTATACACTTGGGACATAGGTAATTAGCTCCAGGTGGCTTAATGAAGGGAAAAAACACAATGTTTTGAACCAACTTTTATATCTTACCTTCTCTACGTTAACTCAGGGTGTATTCGTTTATATTGCTAAAGGTATGTCATAGCAGCTTCACATGGCAGTATAATGTGGAGATAACCACTGTAGTTCTGAACAATTTAATGCAGGTTATAGAATAGACTGTGTGCAAGAAATTGAGAAAATTAGCCTCTACTGTTCACCTAGACTTCGAAGTTGAGGTAGCTCACACAAGAATTGTTTGGATGCCTTTGAAATACATGACAGTTTGCAATCAAAAACTATGCTTACGTTCTGCAGGGATGGGAACCACAAAATGTATGAGGTGCACAAGATGCAAGGAGTATCAGGACCCAATTGGTTGGATTCTGTACTTACAGAGAAGAAGGCATCCTACTACAAAATGCTTACCTTCCACATTAGGAAGGCAAAGGACTCAAGGAAATAAACAATCTCTGTTTGAATGGGTTCTACTAAGAATGTATACAAAGCAAAAGATGAGGGAGCAAAAGAAAAACAGTATGTCGTGGAGAACAATATGTATTTCACCTCAGAACAGAAAATCTATTTCTATGCTTGCTTACATAGCAATAGCAGAAGCCAACTTTTTGAACTGAAAAAACAAACCAAGTTTATTCTTGGCATCATTCTATTGTGTCAGTTCATGACACACAGAATACAGTGGATCCAAAATGGTTTTTTGTCATCTGTGGTGGTGAAGGAATTGACAACTTGGGCCAACTGCCTGTGGCTGTGAATGTCAGAGGAGATTGTACTCATTCAATGAGTTTCATATGAACATCTGAGTTCAGTATTTGGGCTTAAAGGAATAGATGTCGCCACAGCTGCACTGCTAGAGAATTTGTTTAACCTTAGATTAATAAATATGAAAGGCAAAAAAAGGGAAATAATATATCTAATTGAGAATAAATTATTAAAAATCAAGGTTAGGCACCAATTAGCTCTTCTTTCTACAATGAGGCAAAAATTACTTGAAAATTTTAGAGATCAGTTGAAAAATGCAGGAGGGTTGTGGGTTTTTTTCTTTGCCAGATGTAAGGAGCTATGCTCAGTAGGAGCTATTTCTGACTTTGAGTAGCTGCTGAGTGTAATATGTCATAGTTTCCATTACTCTGAATAGAGATTAAGAAAATGATCCAGCTGTCAGTAGGAAAAGAAAAGCTATCCTCTCAATGAGCCTCTTTGCTTTCACGCTTCTGTTTCTCTTTTTCTTTTCCTTAAGTTGTAAAAGAGGTATTAAATCCTGACTGCTCTGACTTTCTCTGATGTTTGGATTAAAAAAAAAAGCCAAACAAACAAAAATCAAAATAAACATCTTTTACAGGGAAAAGGGAACCAGACCCTCAGTTCTCTGCTATTTCTCAAAAATAAAGACAATATTGGGAATTGTTTTCATTATCCATCATTTTTAAGTCCGTAAAGTATCCATAAACTTATTCTAAAGACCTGTGGAACTCAAGAGGTAGGGCATGAAGCTCAGACCAGAGTATCTTAATCTTTGTGATATTACCTTTAAATCCCGTAATCCCTTCCTACAAAACTGCCACAGGTTACACTGGGAATTCTAATTCGATAAAATACTAGGATCCAGCCAGATCCCAGCCAGAATATGTTTTACTCTCTAAAACAAAATCGCAGTATAAACACTGTTGCAAGGTCAGGTTTGCTTATAGAGCTTGTCCCTTGTGCTCTGTTTCCTGTTGCACATGCATGGTCAAACACACATGACTATGCTGCTCATTCACGAGGATGTCTCTACTCAACCTCAGAAAGTAAACAAATGTATCACATCTGCATCATCACTAAGATGAAAATTTCCATGACACATTTGACTGTGTCATTTATTGTTACCTGCTCTTTGGCAACAATGAAAGGGCCCACTAAATACACTCCTCTTTCTGAAGACTGTTCCCTCAACTGTTTGAGAAATTCTCCAGCTAGCACAGCTATTTCAAGAATAAAGAGTGCACTTTCATACTGCTCTGTGGCTTTTCAAAAAGCACTGCCTACATTTTAAAGTAAGGCTCTTACATCTTTCAAAACTATAAAGATTTTATTCTTCCCTTGGCATTATATGGAAGCGGTTCCATGCTGTTTGGCTGATGCTGTGTTTCTCACAAAGATACTACCAGACATAAATCTAACTTTTGTAAAATGCAGACAACTGAGAGTTTTCTGAAAAACAATAGCTATAAGTACTGTTTTGCTTCTTGTGTCAGAAGCGGGTTTGTTTGTTTAGTTGGTTGGTTTTTGAGGTTTAGGTTTGTGGGTTTTTTAAGGGTGTAATTACCTTCTGGGAAATATTCATATTTTGTGTGGTTGGTAACAAGAAATAAAAATATTTTTTAATCCTGGTATTTTTAAAAAGCTTATCTAAATAAGGCCTACCATCCGAAAAGCTCCTTCAGCAAACAGACTGCTCTTCCAAACAAGAAGCCTGGTCACCACGACATAAATAGACTCATTATTCACTCTAAATTCATTGCAGTAAACACCAAAGAAACAATATCTAAGTATCTCATTTGTGGTTATTTATGTCTCTGTGCAGCTTTTTATTATATTTTTTTTTCTTCAAAACAATCTTCCCTTCCCTGTTCCAAATCTTTTTGAACTCAGAGGCATTTCTGTTTTGTTGGCACTGCAATTTTATCGTAATACCCTTTAAAAATGCATGGAAAATGATTCACTGTTCCAAGGCTATTGAATCATCAACCTCATATTGATAGCCAGTTTTCCTCATCCTGTTGACTTGTAAGGTTTTAACAGATAAATTTTATTTTTTTTTATTCAAAAGTTTGAAAATATTCATTTAGAATAGAATTAAATTAAACCAATTAGAGTTACTAATTATCAACAGTATATTTGCTTGCTGAATCCCATAATAAATGCAAGCGTTTGTAAATAAGGAAAATTATTAAAGTCACAATAATTTTTACTGTGTAAATGATAAATGTGCTATTCTTACTGAACAAAAAAGAAGGCGTATTTCATCTTCATCATGGTGATTCATTTAAATGTTTTAATTATATGAATATTAGTCAGTCAGTTCTTAGACACTTGGATTAAATTCGGTTGCATGTCACGGGTATATCTGTATGTGTATAGAAAGCAATAGAGAGAAGAAGAGACGAGACAGAAAACAACACTGAACAGTTGCAAAGATAAGCACAGATTTAAGGCGGTTTGTGGTGCTGGTAATGTTCAACACTTCTACAAACTAGAACTTAGATTATCAAATAAAAAAATGAGGAGCACATCACTAACAATCACTTGTGAGCAATTTCTTTGAAGTGATTATCAAGCATTACATAAGGACTGCGTGGTCAAGAGCAAGAAAGGGTCCAATTCAGCAAGACAGCAATCAAATGCAACAAAGGATAAGACCACATTATTTTCCTGCTATTTTCTGTCTTGTTCACTATGCAATACATAAATTCTATGTTGTTCCTAGTGCAACACATAAACAAAGCAGAGATCCTGAGAACTCCTTAAAACAGAACACTGATTCATAATCAAAAGACAAATCATTTGAACATTTTTAGATGTCCTATAAGTGTGAAACAGATGACCATTTAAATAAGGTCTGTCTCACCAGTAACTGAATCCTCGACCGGCAATATCTACATTGCTAGCATTGCTAGCAATAGCAGTGGTTCAGTCCCAAGAAGCTAGAATATATCTTTGCAGAAAAGGACCTACAAGAAAGCAAGTTGAAAGTGAATTGGCAAAGAAGGCCAAACATACTGAGCTGTCTTCAATTACTTATCATGATAGTATAAAAACCCAAAGCAAGATCCTATTGGAAGTGTACAGTGAAAGGCCAAGAGGCAACAGACATGAGTAGCAACAATTCAAAATAGGTATTAAGAGTAAGATTGTTAACAATGAGGGGTGTCAAATATCAGAGCAGGTTGCCTAAGGGGGCTGTGGAATCTCCACCCCTGAAGATATTCAGATCTTGACCTAATAGGACCCTCAGTAGCATGCTTTAAACTGGCCCCCTTTGCCCATGGAGTTGCACCAGACTATCTCCAAAGCTGTTTTCTGATATAAAGCACTCTAAGATTTTCTAACTGCATTTTTAAGATTTGACTTTATAACCTAAAGTATTTTTAACTGTGTGTAGGTGGCATCAAGGGGTGTTTAGCTACAGTTAGTACAGTCAACAGAACGTTCTATAGATTAAGCTTTTTTCTTTCTCCTGGGTACCATATGTAGGCCTATGGCAGCAGATACTGTGCTGAAGAAGAATAAGGGACATCTGTTTCAGACAGTAAAGATAAACCTTCCAAACACACAACTACATGAGGTCACTAGTCCTCAAGCAAGAATGTTCTACTTAGTACCTTTTGGCTAAAATAGATATAAAGAAAGGAAAAGAGCAGTTCTGAGGGAGAAAACAGGTAACAGAAGGGGAAAAAAAAATGTTCCCATGTTCCCCAGGAAGAATCTAAATCATCTTCATGGTTGTGAACTCTCCAAAAGAATTAATTATCTTCTTTCAACACAGAGTGAAGTTCCAATATCTATTTAAGGAATAAGATAAGGACATCATTGGCATTTTTCATAGACTCATTTCTAATCAACAGCCAAACATTTTTACACTCGTTTAAAGTACTAATTCACACATTCTACACCAGAGAATGCTGGTTTGAACATTGATTCCAAAATTGGATTTTCAAGAGAAAATGAACAATGATGGAGACTTTTCTGTAGAGAAATTCACCTGGTTTTAAAGTTAAAAGGGTTTTCCACTGGCCATTGATGCTAATTTAACCAATGTTCAAACTAGAAATACTCACAAGTGAATGTCAATATTGTTATATACACTTGAAGGTCTCATCTAAGCCTATTTCCAAGTTTTAAAAAAAGGAAATTATTCTTCCTTATTTTCCTGCAAACTCCTAAATTATCCATGTCACAGTCTGATGCTCAATTTAAAGCAACATAAATCAAGGCTGCAAAAGAGGTGTGCTATGCCCACCTTGTATAACTGATCTAAATTGAATCTCTCTCTCTTTCTCTCTCTCTCATTTTTTTCTACCACATCCCCCCACCCCAATAAGAAAGATTTTAACCCAGTTTATTTCCTTCTGGCAGTTCACTGGCCGGCTGTATGGATCAGTGCACCAGCTCAAATGAGATGACAGTAATATACACAAAAGCAGAGGAAGAGTAGGATTATTCGGGATTTTTTTTCCTGAGGCAGTAATGGCTCATACTCACATATACTGAGCAACAAAGTACAGGGCCAGAGAAGATGGAAAAAAGGTAGCAAGGTTTAGCAAAGGATGTCAGATCAAGCTAATACGTAAGAAACCTAAGGGATGACGATTCTTTTCAGCAAAGTGACTCATTCACAAGAGAAGGCACAACTCTGGTGGAAATAAGAGAAGGTTTCACCAGTAGCAGATCTTCACTCTGGAGAAAGGGAAATGACACCTTCCTGAGAGAAGCCTGCTGACTTCGGGGAGGGGCAAGCATGAAAAGGAGTATACAGAAGAAGTAGTGAAAAAGGAGGACCATGAGATTTGGAGATCAGACCTAAATGTGAGATCTAAAACCTAAATGTGTAGAGGGAAAGAGACTCTCCTGCAAAGTTAGCAAGATTGTGTGCAGTTTGCTGCAGCCCAGGGAGCCACTGACCGAAAACCAGAGGAAGCCACTTGCTAGGTTGGGAACTACATAGGAAGCAACGATCTGCCCTAGAACACAGGGGACAGAAGTTGGGAGAGGTGGTTTGTTCGGCCCTCTCCCTTCTCTTTCCGTGGTGTTTTTTTTTTGTTTAAGATGATCCAGTATATCATTTTGTATCCTGGTATAATATGACTTCACATCTTTTGCGGTCTTTTGACATGCCCATTTCTGTAAAGAGGAAAAGGGATAACAGTTTCATCTCAAGAATCCAACTAGTTTCAATGTCCTTCTACAATTTATTGAGAGAAAGAGGGAGAAAAAAAAAGAAGAATAAAAGATGCACAGAGGTTTTTTTTCCTCTTTCACAGTGTGCTTACTGTACAAGATGTGGGAGAACTAAAGGCATTTTGTGCCTAGAAACTTTTCATAGTATTCATTATTATCAGAGTAATCTCTTTACTATGGGTCACTTAAGCATATAGCTAATTTATCTCCAGAAGGAGGCTATATTAAATTGATTTTTTTAAAATCAATAAATAACTATCCAAATATTTGCTGTGCCTTAAAAAATTTAATCTTCAAACATCAATATATACAGACACAAGTGTGTAATTATATTTAGTTTGGGAAGAATAATTTTTTGCATCTTGTCCTCTTTTATGATCAAAAATAAAGAAATAATAACAATTATTATTGTTCAGGGATTTGTTATTGATTATGAATAAAAGTAAACATTTAAATTTCTGATAGAATTTTTTTAAGAGGGTTTTCTTTAGAAGAAGATACATTTGAATTAAAAAAAAAAACGTGCTAAGAAAATGGAGCACTCAGAAAAAAAAAATGGTAGAGGAACAAACAAAACTTTCTGTCAAATATTAATTTTTTGTTATAGCTTTGATAGAAGATTTTCAACCAGCCCTGCTGACAACTCACTGGTGATGACTGCTGTCCCTGTATATTTTCAGAGGAAAGAAATTAAGAAGATAGAGGGTATCTTCTGCAATTAAATAAGTTTGCAGGGAGGCACAAAAGGTTTATATAGTTGTCCTGAGACACATGGTAAATAGCAGTTATATATTTCTATTTGTGCTTTAGATTTATCAGTCTTTGCTATACTCAAAAAGCAACATTTCTCACAAAATTTTAGACTCATCCAATTCACATTAACCGTAGCAAACTCAGCTTTGAAGGATACCCTTGGCACAATTTCCTATGAAAGAAAACAATATTTCTCAAGAACAGGTTGCAGTATAGGATAAGAGGTAATGGGCTTAAATTGCAGCAAGAAGATTAGTCTTGATATTAGGAAAACCTTCTAATAGTAAAAATAATGAAGTTCTGAAATAGATTGCCTCGAGAATTTGTAAAAAAATTATCCTTTTTGGCTTTTAAGACTAGATTACACAAACATTTGTCATGAGTGAAGCTCCCATCTATGGTAGACTTGCTTTAAAGACAACAGTTAGAGCTAGGGAGCAAGCCAACTGTTAAGCAGTATGAGAGATCAGGATATAGGTCCAGTCTGTGGTTTAGCATAAATTTTATGTCTTGGCCTTGAAAGTCTGCACTCATAGGAAAAATATCACCTACGTACTATGGGATACTTTAAACGTTGCTTTGTCAGTCACTGCCTGACATAAGAAGTAAGAGGTTGGGTTTTTGTGTGTGTCTGTGTGTGTGTGTTGCTGTAACATAGTGATTAAATTTCCATAGTTTATGATTAATCACGTTTGGTAAAATTATAAATCAAGACTTGCAATTGGATGACTAAAGGTATCAGCAAGTGCATTCAGCAATGCAAAAGGGTTTTTAAATTAAGAAGCACAAAATCATTTGATTTGCCTGTATTACAGTAAAAAGAATTCCAGAAAAGACATGATGAATTGCTCTCACCGAAGGACAGAAAGAACTAGACAGAAAGGACAAGGACAGAAATACTTAAACTGATGACTGATAGGGTGATCATCTGGGTAATTATGCACAAATTGCTTGCATGTTCTGTTAAAGAAACCTTTACTCTGGCAGACAACTGTAGTTTGTGTGCTGCACCAAAACTCCTTCTTAGGTCCATGGAGGGGTTCAATTCTTGAGCTCACTGCCTAGCCTTCTTTCCATAAGTAATACAAGAGTAACCTTGAGGTATGTTCCATGCCCATTGTTTGTGACTGCATGTCTTTTGAGCTGAAGAAAAGGCTTTGGTTCCTAAGGCAGGGACAGCAAAAGATGACAGCCTCATGGAAATAATCTGCCTGTTCTCCTAGAAGGATGTTAACAGCTTTTATATTGCACCAGATGTATGTGTCATCTCTAAACCAGCAATTCTCTCAAAAATGAATGTACTGTAACAGGAAATGTATAAGGAGAATTTGAAGGGAAAAGTAAATCAATCTTATCTTCAGACAACAAGCAATATTACACACTAACAGGGCACAGACAGGACTTGTCCAACATTACTGCTTGCTAAAGAGGAAGGTATTGATTTGTGTTTGCCTTTTTTTATTAACAGTAAAGAGTCTACAGCACTTTCACACATCATAGGATAAGGCTTAAGGGTGTCGAAAAGCAATATACAAACCTCAAAAGGTTTGTAGCTTTGATTTGTGAAAGTCATGAGCATTTTGAATGTTTATTTAAAGATTTTTTCTGCATCATCCATCTTCCTTCAAACCAAGAGAACTTTTCTTCTGTCATTGACCTAATAATCTCTTCTCAACAGATCAGTTTTCACTATCTAATCAGTCCCACTCACCCTTGCTGCTCTGTGATACCAGACTATACTGAGAAGGATCTTACACCAAACCTTTTTCTTTATACAACCAATTTTATGTTTGATGTCCTTGGGCATGCAGGTATTGGCCTCAGTTTGTCAAGCAAAACATAAAGATACAAAGAATTTTGACTACAAAAGGGTTAGAATAGCAGTGTGTTTTGATATAAAGTTATAGGATACCATGAGATAGCAGGATTATTTACTATGTGATATGTATGTCAACTGACTAAACACAAGCCTAATAAACTCACTTATCCTTTATCAGATAAATATGACAATGTTAGCCTTCTGAAATGTGTTCAGCCAGGGCCATCTATCCTCTTGCTGCATAAAAAATCCTTGCATTATTCCTAGTAAACTCCCACATGCCCATAACATGAGCAAATTTTTAATGTATATCTCAAGTTTTATATTTAGCTGAAAAGTATTCAGTTGCCATTGCATGCTGAATTACATGTTATGGTCACGGAGTAAGAAAGCCATTAACCAGATTTACAAAATTCACCAATATACTTTAAATTGTACAAGGTGAAAGACTATGTCTCCAAAGAAACTGCAGTTCAAAGATTAATAGGTGAAGGTAACATTTTGACTAATGAGTAAATAGGAGAATGTAGTGCTTTAGTAAACAATTTGTGAACAGAAAGAAAGAAAGCTTTTGTTAATTAACAGCTTAGCTGTGGGATATTCATGCCTTTGTTGAGAAGCTATCATGTTCTAGAGAAAAAAGGAATCTTACAACCTTTGTTCTTATTCACTTTTCAAAAATTCTGTTTGCAAAATCACTGTATATTCTAGCAGAACTGAGCTTCAAAGCATCTCTAATACTAGGAACAAATGGAACAAAGAAATATAGAGGGTACAGGGTCATATTCTCAGCCATAGAATCAACTAGGAGTTGTGTATGTGAGATGAGAGACATTAACAATGGTATAAATTAGTGTTTTATTATTTAGCTTAATTAATGAAAAAAATTGTCAGTTCTATTTTCTTCATTTCCCTAGCAGCTGATAGACATTGGTGGCCATTTTAGATATCAGAGCATCCTGTCTAGCCTTCAGCTGGCCAGGCTGCCTCTCTTTCCTAGAAATGCAGAAGGTTGACAAGCATGTCATGAGTTTTAAGGGAAACCCACTTCTGCAGCAGCTGGATGCTGGATGCCATACTGTAAGGCACTTAAAATGACATCGACAACCTATGTTTAAGAAATGAATCCCACTCCAGGGGACTAATTTAGGGTGAACTGAATTGTCCTCTAAGCTTGGGGCAAAATTCAATTGCCCCATGGCCTCCTAATGTCATTTTAGGTATTGTGAAGTGTCCTACTTGGTCTCTAGTGGCCACTCCAGAAAGTTAATTATTTTCTTTTAAGTCTTGTAGATGGAAAATTAATATATGGGGGAAGGGGTGGGTTGTGTACACCCATATGAACAGAAACATAAAAGCAGGAAATTGAACTTGTTTGCCATGTATCCCATTAGCACATGATTTACTCCAGCAAATATTTACCCTATTGTCCATAAGGGCTTGTTGTTATTGATAACTATGGAAAGCCAGCGCAAGCCAGCCGCACACAGTATTTCAGGGAATTTTTCCAGGCTTACATTGGAATCACACTACAAAAATTCAAAGTCAAGAAGACTTCAGGTATATATGAATGAAATTTGAAATTTTCAGATAATGAAACTACCATAATTCAATTCACATCATCTGATCTTTGCATCTGAAGCTTGGGCCTTACTGATGCATAAATGGTGTAAGTCTCAGTAGAATGAGGCACAGGAGTCAGAATTTTAGACATGTTTTCTCCTAAGTGGGAAAGCAGCTGAAAACAAATTATCCCTCATTATAATTTTAGCTTTTCACCCTGAGAACACCTAGGCATATGCATACATTTTCTTTTATGCTGTCTCATAGAAGACATAGAGATTAGGTTAAAAAATGTATTTCTTTACTTGTTTATGTGATTGTGATTTCGAGCTAGATATCACCCTGTACAGCGTTTATTAAACATAGCCTTTTGCAAAGTGTGTATATAGTGCACTCCACTGTATTCTCCAGGCTCAGAGGTTGTGTGTGCTTCAGATCAAGAATGCTTGTCTTTGATTTGTCTGCATTTCTGAAAATGAGACTGGTAAGAGACATTTCAATCTTGCAATTTTGATAAAGTGAACTGGTCTTAGGTTTGACTGATATCTCACTCAAAAGCACTGGGGTAAGTCACAGTTCTTTCAGCCTGTGCTGGTATTGCTACAGCTGCTGTTGCTGGAACTTCTTTAGTGTTCCATTAATCTTATAAAAGACAGGCTTGCTTTATAGTAACACCTACACACACAAAAAAAAAAAAAAGAATAAAAAAAAAAAATTAGAAAATCCTGACTGATTAATTGTGATGATGTAATTGGACTATAATAGGGCAAATCTATTTTATGTGATTAATGTTCATTTAAAATTGATGGGTTTGATGCCCTTTTGATATGTCTGTTGTAAACAACCCATCTTATAAGGTTGTGATGTTAGATTTCTAAGCACCTTATAAAACAGGGAACTATTATTCTCCCCATTTTACAGATCTGTAGACTTCAGCAAAGATTGGTGCAGTGACTTCCCTAGTATAGGGTCAGCTCTCTCAATATTACTGATATAATCCATTTTGAAGCACTGGTAAATTTCTGTGCTGGAGTTGCCTGCAGCCATTATACGTGAAAATTGTTCACTAATAGAGTTTTTACCAGCTTGAGACAGCATAAGTGCTCCCTCTGCCAGTGTTCTAGAAGCAATTTAGTAGGTAACTCTTCATGACTGTGACAGCCAAAGGTAAATCCCATGTGAGAGTTCTGTTTTCCTTACTTCCTGCAGCAGTACAAATACAAATAATCAAAGGAAGGTTAGGAAGCATTAGCAATGGTTCAGAAAGTGTCTTGCAGTGCCCCTCATTATTGGATGTGTCACTAGTAGGCCATATACCCATTAAATTCCCATTGTAAAACTCAACTCTAAACATGTCAGAGGAAATCTGCCGTACTAAATCTAAAATATACAGTATTCTAACATGGTGGTTTGGTACTTTGTCTGAATGCCAACTTGGTATTTTAATGCTATCCCATGCCATTATAGTGCCAGAACTGAATCCTAAGCATTGCATCCCCTAAAACAATCATACCTATTTATAGAGGTCAACTAAACCATACGATGACTAATATGTAGTATGTTCTCTTCTACTATAAGTTTAGGAATACATAGAGTGACTGTAATGCTTTTGTAGTAATTTTAAATTAAGAGAACTAGTAACATTTACTATCATGAGCAAAGATAAAACTTTAAATCCAAATGCCTTCAAAGTAATGGAAAAATTTGCCATCCAATCCAAAACTCCAGACATGAATCCCATGTTACAGCATTAGTTGAGGTTTGGCTCTCGTTTCTTTTAAATTTGAATAAAAAATGTAAGCCAAACTGTCCTCCTGGACTTTTGGCCAAAAATGGGGAAAGTTTTCCTGAAGACATTTGTGACTCAACCAGTAATTCATTCTGACATTTCAGTGAAGCAGAACTCAATTCCTTATTCTTTTTTAACCCTCAGACCGCATGGTTGGACCCCAAAACACTGTGTTAGACTAAGCTGGGTCTAAATAGGGATTCCTTCAGGGTACTTGAATAACTGTGAAATATTTCGTTCATTAAGCATAAACTATGCTATCTTAAATAGTACACTAGATAATGATAGATATGATATCATTGAGAAAATATATTATTTCTGATGTATAGTGATCTGTATTGGTCTGTTGAAATTAGAAAGTCAACTTGTCTGCAGTTTCCACCACTTCTGTGAACATTCTCATTGAGAAATATAAAAAAGAGTGCTAATTTCACTAATCAGAACACCAATGTCTGTCTGAGTTCATCTAAAATATAGACGAAGATAGTGGTGGGACTAGTTATAACTTTAAAGTCGGTCTTATTAAATAAGTTGATCCCAGTCACACTACTTTAAGGTACGACAGAATTTGTCCAAGAGAAATGGAAAACCAGCTGTTGATCGAAAACAGCTGTTGATTGCTGATCTGTTCTCCCTGGTATCCAGTGATAGAATGTGTGGAAATAGTTCACAGCTGCACCAGGGGATGTTTAGACTGGACATTAGGAAGCATTTCTTTACCGAGAGGGTGGTCAAACACTGGAACAGGCTTCCTAGAGAGGTGGTCAATGCCCCAAGCCTGTCAGTGTTTTAAGAGGCATTTGGACAAGGCCCTTAATAACATGCTTTAACTTTTGGTCAGCCCTGAATTGGTCAGGCAGTTAGACTAGATGGTCGTTGTAGGTCCCTTCCAACTGAAATTGTCTATTCTATTCTATTCTATTCTATTCTATTCTATTCTAACCTAACCTAACCTAACCTAACCTAACCTAACCTAACCAAATCTAACATTTTTTCCCTTTGTTTATTGATCAAATCCTATCAATTTCCAGTTGCAGTATAAGTCCTTTTAAATAAGCATATAGCATAAATTTTCGAAGCAATAGTGATAACAACAAGCCATATCACAGGTGTCAGATTTCAAAGTGGAGAAATAAACAGGCACAAGAAAACTGAAGACATAATTTTTTACCTAAATAGATAATTTTAACCACAAATGGGTATTTGCTGTAGAGATAACATTGTACAAGTTAGTGTTGCAGACTTCCAGTAAGTGACACTGACACTGATGTGCACAATTTATTCCTTTTTCTATGTTACTATTTCCTCTTGCATATTAGCAACTGTAATAAAAGCACTGATTTTTTTTTTTAATCTGTAAAAGCTCTTCACCTACTTTAAGTCAATGGCATTTACAGCTGCAAATGATGAGTTAAATACAATTAGATTTGAAGCTTTTTCCTAGAAACCAGATTTAAAAAACATGCTATACCAAGAGCTGGAATCATTGGGTTCTTATTTTATGAGTTCTCAAATTATTTGACTTGTTAATAAATAAAAAAAAAAAGAAAATAGGGCCACATTCTGTCCTCATTTATACTGGTTTAAACATGGAGTAACTTCAGAATATCAGGAATAAAGTTTGCCAGAATAAGCCATACATTATTGACCTCCAGACTCTATCATTGCAACTCATTATGTCTGGGAACAAATCCAAGCAGGCACTAAAAAAGAAGAAGTTTCAAAATGCATCAACCCATCTTCTCAGTAACATAGGTCTCTGAACACATCATCCCTTGCACTGCTATGTGCACTTCCTTTCTACTAAATACAGGATCCAATTTATAGTTTATCTTAATATTCAGAGCCTTCCGTAGAAAAGGACCAAGCTTTTTTTTTCAGAAATCATGACCTCCCTTGACAGCTCTTACAATTGAAAGAAACCATAAAGTTTTCTGTAAGAAGGAAAGACTTGCAAGCACAGGAGATAGAACTTTTGCAAGAGCTGCACGGAGATCAGGGAACTCTCTTACAAGTGATATGAGCTTGTGAAATGAGCTCAGATTTCACGGCTTTCAGATTTAAATGCAAAATCCATTTCTTTCACTTAGTTTCTCTAAATAGTGAAAACTCATTATTCATGTATGTTTTTTGCTGACCTAGCTTAGTTTTCTTATTGTTGAAGTAGGAGGTTAGAGGACAAACAAGTACCCAGACAGACCCTTGGAACAGTCTTTCATCTCTTTTTCTCATCTCATCCACACACTTGGAGATTTTCTCACCATAAGGATATAGAAGCTTTGTGTTGTTTTTCCTCTTCTCTCCTCTTTTCAGTGTAAAATTGCATAAAGATGTTCATGCTGGCCCTTTTAGTTATCTATGTATGTCTGTGCTAGTCCCAGGTCCGTAACTCATATAGGTCTTAGTAGGCTCAGGCTGGCTGGAGACAAATCTACCCTGGTCTGGAGTCAGTATGGCTCTGTTTACGTGAAATGGCTACTGAAGACTTTAAAGCAGGATCTATTAGTTTTGGTGCAGAACTACATAACTAGTACTTCTGGGTCCAAGCTCTTTGGTTTATCTGAGCCAAGTAGGTTAAGTGCCTGACAATTCATTAATCACGATCCCAGATTCAATGTTGGAGACTAGTTATTGCTTGTCATGTGCAACTAGTTATGGACTCCTATAATTATAGCCCAGAATTCAAGGTTCCTTGATGACTACAAATCAGCAGCCAGTAAATCTGGTTAGGCACCGCTGCCAGATCAGAAGAGCTATCCCAGGTTTATTATTTCTACAGGAAAAAATAAACACACATTTCTTTCTGCCAGGGTCAGAAAAATGTTAACTTGGGCTAGAAAGCTCATTTTTTTTTCTTTTCATGAGCATTTACAGCATCTTTATTACCAATGATCAAATTATATTGCTAGTTGTAGTTGCTTAATCCCATTTTCTTTACCTTGGTAAGCGATTTCATTTGTACACAAGAACACAGTAAAGTGTTGCCTGTTTTTCTCTCAGTCTCAGCCCAGTGGAGTCAAATTGGCTGACAGAAAAAGTGATTTTATTTATTTCACCAAAGAACTTAGAATCTTTACTATCAGCAAAGAAAGTTCTTTTCAGAGAATAGTTTTGCCATTGTTTCTCACAAGGATAATGTGATTTTCCGTATGATTATACCATTGCCACTATCCAACATATCCTGTGTAGGTGAAAAACTTTTTAATATACTCGATCATTTATAAAAATGACTACTTTTAGTGCATTTGAGTTTAGGACCTGATAATCAGAATGTTGCATATTAAGTATAGTTTTTAAGGCTGCAGTTTTGCACCATACCAATAAGCAAAAAAGCATTAGACAAGATACATGGATACACTTTATGATAATATCTTGATAATTCCATTACTTTAATAGACAGTGAAATGCAAATTCTGAAATCTATGCAACCCAACTCTTTTTAGATCATCTCTAAATCTAACACCTACTACAACCAGCAGAATGCAGTCCAATGTATCAACAGTTTATTCTTAGAGAAACCTGTCAAGGTGGATAAGGTCAGAACTGCAGAATTACATTATAAGCATGATTGTTCAGAGTAGAAAAGACAGTTAAATGTTCCTGTTTATTCAAAACTAAGGTGACATATCTGGTAATACACCTGACAGTAATTTACACTGTGCCAACAACACAGGTAAAATTCCTTTTGTTATATCCATGGGGGTTTTTTTGAGGGTTTTGTGAGAGAACAGGATACTGAAAAGTACAGGAATCCTGTTCTCAGAAGCATTTGTATGTCTAGGTATACCATACCTTACAGAAATAGGCAAATCGGCAGTGTAGAAGGAATGCATAATATGAAATTAAACTGGAATATTTCTACTAAATGTAACTTTTTTGTATTCTACACTGCCAAACATAAGAAAAGGATAAATATAGAGAAACTTTCCACTCACTGAGTCCTGCTTTTTGTTCTTGTTAAACAGTCAATATGTTTAGCCACTGAGGAAAAATACAAAGGGGTGTCATATCTCTTCACAGTAATTTCATTCCAGCCCTACATTCCTTTCATTTTTACTGGCCTGTTCTCTTGTGTTTGGCATTCTTTTCCATATAGCTTAACTCTAGCTATATTCCTCTGACTTAGGAAAAAATGCAATGAAATAATGCAACTCATGCGTTATCTGCTGTTATCATATGATTTTTTGTGCAATGTGTTTTACATTCCATTCTCCAACTCCAGGCTGTTCTTATCCTGACTTTAAACTCTTCAAGATAGGGATCATCAAGTAGTCTGTGTTTATACAAAGCTTATCTCAGAGTAGTTCTTTTCTTCTTCAGCCTTTGGGTAGTGCTATAACTAATATGATCAATAATAATAATAATAAATACTGATCATCACAGCTCATTTTCAACAAATATCAATACTGGATGAAATTTAATGGCCTGCAGTATGTTCCAGGCTTGACAAAATGATCTAATAATCCCTTTTGCCTTAACCTCTACGAATCTATGAAGATAATTATCTACCTCTCCTAACTTTAGTTGCTTGAACTAGTTTCAACAAAACAGCTATGGAGATAAGATACAGACACAGAATGAAATCGATTACTGTGTGCAAAGAACTTGGTTTTAAGAACACGCTGTGCAGTATTGCCAAATTTCTGTTAAAAAAAACCCTAAAATTATCAAGAGCAATATACTATGTCTTCTTGTATTTTGAACTAATGTTCAAAATGAGGGAACTGTTAGGGCAGAATGGGCAAGAAGGCATTTATATAGCACTCACTATGTCATTGAATCCTTATGTAAAACATTATTTCAGGGTTAAAATTTATAAGAGGCCTCCATAGCGCCTAGTTATCAAAATGGACATAATCTCAAGTTAGTTATTACGGTGAATGGTGATGTTAATGGAGTAATCACAGTGGAATCAAACAAATGAAGAAGAGCAAACATAATATCTTCATTTAACAGGGTGGGAGAGTGATCAGTGATTACCATTATAGAATTGGTAATCTGATGTTAGTGGTTTGCAAATACTCAGCAAAAACTTTAAAAGAAAGATTAACTAAAGTAACAAACAAAAATAGGATTTAAAAAACAGGTGTGACATTTAGATTGTGATAGATGAATTTGATATCAGTTTTCAGAAGGACTATTTATTTTCTAGGCAACAATAAATTAGCTTAATCTAGCTGTACTTAATAAAGTATTTCATACTGTGCTATGTGAAAATCTATTAGCCAAACTGGGCACAAGGGTATACAATAACTGACTGTTGGAGAGAGGCAGTGAACAGTGCTGAAAGGGAAAACATAATTGTACAGGGAGGTTACTAGTGGAATTTTTCAAGGGTAGGTTTTAGGATTAGTGTTATTCTGTAAGATTATTCATTTCTTTGATATGAAAAATAGATTTGTACAAGTGAAATTTCCTATTGACTCAAAGATAAGAGGTTGCTGTTGATATAGGAGAGGGATAACTGTAAAAGAGACAAGAACTCCCTTATTGTAAAATCCATTCACTTAGATAAAATGAGAAAATTTTGTTCAGTCACAGAGTCCTAGATTTCTTTTTCTTTAGATATATCACATGTGTTGAATGGAGTTTCAGGCCAGAGGCAGTGTAGAAATCTTTTGAGAGGCGTATACACCAAGGAATGGTTGACATGAGCTTGAGCTTGCTGCAGATCCAAGTTCTCAGGAATGCCAGCTGGAAGTCAGATGAGGTAAAGTATTTCAAATGACAACTGATAACTACATGTGGAGTAACTGGGTCTCATATTGCATTTCTTACTATTGCAAACCCATAGCTCACCTAATTCGCCTATAGACCTTTCCATTTATATAAAATTGTATTTGGGTGTCTGGAATATGGAAATGAATCTTACTCTTTGGGCTTGTTTAAGTTGCCCACATACAGGCATCTGGGGTCATCTGAGATCCGTGACTCAAGATGTCACTTCGCAGTTTGAGTCACACCTGCCAGCCCCATGTGATGCCTGAGATAACCAATAGCATCTCAAATGACACAAAAGTCATATGTGTGGACAAGTGAATTGAGTCATTTGACTCCATCTTTTCACAAACTGATTTGCATATCTCAAATAATATTAAAGAGGGATCTTCATATACTTTTGCTTTAGATTAATAAAAAAAAAATGGAAACAGGAAATGAGTTATGGTTTTGGATGATGGTGAAACATCTTTTGTCTCCCTATATAGGCAGTATACAAAAATAAACCCATATAATGTTTCTTATTTTTCTTGGCTTTTTAGAATATTGTTACCTGCAACAACATGGTTTGCACCAAAAAATGACTTCTTGGATCCTGTGCCTTTCAGATGAAACTCCACTGCAACAGGTACATACGATACCTTTATCAAAACTTTTATTTCCATACAAAAGTAACAGCACTGCCAAAATTGTCGTCCTGAATCTTGCATAAAGAATTCGCTTAAATGTTGTCAATGCTGGACAGTAGAGTATATGTTAAATTTCAGCTAATTTATCTCATAGTCCCTTTTCAATTTTTTTTTTTTTTAATAAGATATTAATTGTTGAAATGTCAGCTGAGTAGTGGGCTTTTTATATAGTGATGCATTTTTCTTTCTTGATCTTTAATTTCGACCAAAAACCTCCACCCTGCATTTCCATCATAATAATTATTGCTCTTGCTGATAGGAATCTGGGGTTTTGAGGTCAGGGGAGCTTGAGTTCCTTCCTATTTTTCACTATTTTGGCTTTTTCTGCTGCATTACAAAGCACCACCAGACTTTATTTATCACATTCATTATCTGTCTGGAGTTAATACACAAAATCTATTTATCTCTAATAATATGAGCTAAAAATTGATTATTTTCCATCATAAATAGTATCTTCTGCAAGCAGAAAATTATAAATCAACTCTGCGCATTTTAAATTTAGTCTGACATAGCCAGTAAGTAAAGCTATTTTTTGTCCTCTGATTTGTCCAGGCTTTTTTTTTTTTCAGGGTCATATTTGTTTGTCTCTTACAGATGAGGAAAAAAAGAAAAGAACTCATCTTATAAAAATATTCCTGGCTTGGCTGACACCACTGCATTTGATTAGTATTGGCTTTGTCTACCTAAGAGATCTTCAACAATCACAAAGTCAATTCACAGATAAGTCAAGATTCAGGTTAATTGCTATTCTTGGATAATTCATAGTTTTGCTTGAATTAGTTGATAAAATGGATGCTAGCTAAAAACTCTTCATCATCACAAAAAGCCTCTTTGTAAGGTACAGGGTTTTTTGTAGAATTCGGGGATCTTTTCCCATGTTGGTATCCACCCATCCACAGCATGAGATCCACTGAAGCACCTGGGAATGAGTGTCTGCCAACAAGTGTATAGAGGTCCTTATTTATCATAACTGATGAAAATACAGTATGAAAACCAGTTTAAGCTCACATAATTAGGAAAGGAGATAGAAAAGAATAAAAGCCGAATAATATAGGTTCTTTTAAGGGTAGTAAATATACAAAGGTTGTGTGGATTTGGAATAGGCCCCACAGCTAGAAAAAAATTCCGAGTTGTCATTGCAAATCCTTTTTTCTTCAGATCTGAACCCTATTCTCATTCAGTGGAGGGAAATTACCTTTTTTTTTTCTTTGCTTCCCTCTTACAGGGTCTTCTGCAGAGCTCCAGGAAAGTTACAAGGATCTATAGGAGGTTACAAAACCTCTCTCCTAAATCCTTTCTTACTTCAGAAAACACCAGTATGGCTTGCTGAGGAGCTGCCAAAAGCAGGGCAACCACGGGCACCAGGGGCAACCCCAGCCCTGGGCATCGGGCACCTCCGTGGGGATGGGGACAGGCCGAGATTGGGCTGCGACATGGTCCACAGGTGGGCCCGGCTTGGCAGGGCCCATGGCTGGGCAGGGCAGAGCTGTGGTGACCTGGAGACTGGCCCTGCTGCCATGTCACTAGGCCAGGGGCTGACAGCCCTGGGGAGCTGAAATGGGGTCCTGGGCTATGGGCAGGGTGGGGGGAGCCCTGGAGGAGTCTGGGAAGCCATGAATGAAGGCTTTTCTCAGCCCAGTCTAACAGGCTGGACTATTAAAGTTCTGTCAAATCTTCTCTTTCTTCCTGTATACATGAAGAGAGCAGGGAGAAAAAACACATGGAACAAAGCACTTCTCTCTGAAGTAGGAGAAAACAGAAGTGTAGGAGGTACGGTCATTACACTCAGAGGAGTCTGAGAACACAATTCAGTTGCCTAGCCACTTAGTAAAACGCTTTGTGTATCAAAGCCCACAGAGATATGGCAGATAGATGTGGCACAGGTTGTTTGTAAAAATCTTTCACTCCTTGGACAGACAGTAAGACTTTATAAAGAATAACTTCAGGCATTTCAAATAGCACAAACCATCCAACTGAACAGAGTTCACCGGGCTTCTAGTGGCCCTTGTAGTCAATACAGATTTAGGAGTCTAAAAAATAAATTTGATTGATTGTCTTAATATGGGCACCTAAGTCAAGATTCAGTTGCCTAAACATAAGTACCCAGCATATATAATCCACAAAAAGTTAACAAACATGACACAGAGTATGCAGAGTCTACAGGAGACCTATACTTTTCTGGAGTAGCAGCAGGAGGTGTGGTTGGATACTCTATGGCATCCCAGATAGCATCTTTTGCTTCTGTTTAGGTAATTGAATCCCACCCTTCATATCTGTTAGTTGTATAGGTTACCTTTTGGGAAAAAAAAAACCGCATCTTCAAGGGACGAATCCCATCGGAAAATAAATATGCATGAGAGGTGGAATGAATCACCCTTTGTATGTGCTTATTTTCTTCCATCAAAAACAGTAGGAAACAAGATGGGTAGAGCTAGAATGGTTAAATTCCATTTCTGTCAATTTACAGGAGATATGGATAGACTAATTTCAAAGGCAAACCACAACGATTACTTTTAAATATTTATTTTTGATGTTTTAACTTCACAGAAGTGAGGTGTTTCGTATCTGTGGTAGGACATAAAATGGAACTTATTGCTGCCATCAGTATTCTCAATGAATTGTCTGATCTGTTCTTCTATAAAATGCTGTTGCTAATAGTTTTCATGCCACTCTTAAAACACAATATTAAAAAAGAATAGAGTGGGTAAAAAATATCATTTGCATTGCAATCTGAGGGGCAGAGATCATTCTCTTCTATGTTTTACAGAATCTTCATCATATGTTATTCATCTTAAATAAAACATTAACATAACTAATAAAACATTAATGTAACTTTAAAAGGGTATATTTTCTTCACAAGGACTGTGTGCCTAGATGTGTGAAAATAAGTCCTAGCACCAGGGAGGCAATGGCATATGCAATTTTGGGGAAGGTTGGTAGCAAAAGTGCCCCCTTCTAACTGCTTTGACTTTTAAATTGGTTTAAACTAATCACCAAACTATAATCTCACTGACCTCAGTATGTATCTGAGAATATTCCAGGAATTTCAATAGAGTTGATTTGTTTAAAAAGTGTCTAAAGCAAATATGGCATCTCAATAATACCAGATTACTGTCTCTTTCAATACAAATAATTAGTAAAAGCGCGATTGCATCTCAATCTCCTCTCAGATTAGCTGTTGTTGCAGTGAAAGCCTTGAGGCAAAATCCTGAATTCATGTTTAAAAGCATCATAAAACATTAGGAATTTTGCTGACTTCATGAAACGGTGAAAAGACCAGAAAGTTTAATGAATTTTTCAGTTCAAGCTAATAGTTAGTCCATCTCTATGTCTGTATATAAATTGCAAGGTCAAGTTGCAGTCTTCTAAATGGCAATAGAGGACCACTAGAAGGTGTCCATATGATATTATGTTTCTTCCCCCATATATGCTTCCAGTCAGTTGCAACTAAGGTTTTCTTGAACCAGAAGTTATATTGTTGCCCCAGTTCATGATTTTTTTCTAATCATCTGTAGTCATGATAACAGAAGGTCATTGTACAATGGGGAGTAAGTGTATGGGCTGTCCATAGCAAGGTGCTGGCAGTGGGGGGGCTACAAAGGTGGCCTCTGTGAGGAGAGGCCGGGGCTGCCCCGTGCCAGACACAGCTGGTTCCAGCTCCAATGGACTCACCAGAGGACATGGCTGAGCCCCTCAGACAAGATGGTGGCGTCTTGGGGAAAATGTATTTTAGAAAGGGCAAAACAACGGACAGACAGAGGAGAAGGGAATCAAGCAGCTGGTGGGCATTTGGTGGGCATCTGCCACATAGGCACTGGCCCGTGCTGTGCTTTGCTGTGCTATGCTGCATGTATAGCTTCGCTTTCAGGCCTGTGTTTGCTGCACATATTCTTTGGATGCAAGGGAAACTTAAGCAGCTAGTTGTAACAGAGGACTATGAGGCAGCTTCCTACAGGCACTGGCATTTACGCCACCTATGTGCCCTTGCCTTTACCTTAAAGTGAAGCAGCAAGTTCACATGTCAACATCCTTTGTTTAACAGTAGAATCGATGGACAGAATTGTTTTCTATTAAGAAAATCCTGTAACAACTCTAAAAACCAAAATGTCAGCAAACCTCTCCATGGAGGGGTTCTGCACAGCATGACCCGCATTGCTAGGAGGTCCATCTGATGCTGCACAACCTGGGCTTCCCAGCATCTGAAGAGACGTAAGATTACCTATGCTATCCTGTTTTTACTTCTCCTGTTAGCTCCACTATATGTTATTTTAAATAATACCTTACAAAATCTGAGTGCCTTTCTCCCTGGGATTATAACAAGCACTAGTCCCGGTGCATTAAATTACCTTTTGAGATATTGGAAACTTGTGGCATCCACAAAGTCTACAGCAGACTTCAGTAGGGTAATAATTTAATGATATAGCTGGCAGAATCACCTCCTGGAACACCTAGCTGAGCAACTATGTCTCTTTCAGTGACAACAAGCAGAGACAAGTTGAGAATCATCCTGAACTGCACTAAAAACAACTGGAAAGCAAAACTGTTTTGAGCCAATGTGACCTCCTACATTTCCAAAGCCAGGCTGAGCAGAATTGCTATAGTTCAGAGTGTAGCCACTGCATAATCCCACTGATCTCTCCTCAGAGTCCACAGAGCACAAGGGCAGAATAAAGGCCTAGCTTTTGTTTGCCAGATTTTGCCTGCCTCCATAGCAATAAATGTTAGATGTCTTTAAGTGAATTCAGTACTAAGCTTCTGGATTCTTCATCCAAATGAATTAATTGAATATTTTTCATAATAACAGAAAGTTATTGATCAGATGGTTTTTTTTTTTGCTTTAGCATAGTTTTAATGAAAAAGTAAACCAGGAATCCCATATTTTATTTAATTTTCTATGAATTCTTGCTTCCAAAAACTTCACCTAATCACAGCCAGTATCCTCACAAACATAGTACAACTCACTGAACCTACAGTTTGTTTTTCTGAGTTTATGTCAAAAATAAACAAAAAAAGACAGAATACCAGCTAGTGTGAATTACCAGTGTAGTAAGTAGTAAGATGTGTATTAAGTAAGCATCGTTTGACTGTTAAAATATCTCTAAATTTTGGAACGTAAATTTGAGAAGCGTGGATATACTGGGTTTGACTGGGACAGAGTTAACTTATTTCATAGCAGTCCATATGGTGCTGTGTTTCGGATTTGTAGGTAAAACAGTTGATAACACACAGATGTATCAGCTGTTGTTGAACAACGCTTGCACAGCATCAAGGCTTTCTCTTTTCCCACTCTGTCTCCTGAGCAAATAGTCTGAGGATGAGCAAGAAGTTAGGAGGGGACACAACCAGGACAGCTGACCCAAATGGGTGAAAGGGATATTCTATACCATACAATGCCATGCTGAGAAATCAAAATTGAGGGGAGATGAAGAAAGGTGTGTGTGGGGACAGTGTTTGTCTTCCGAGGTGGCTGTTGCTCAGAGACTGGCTGGGGATCGGTCTGTTTGTGGGAGGTAGTGAGTGATGGGATGCTTAGCTGCTTGCCTGGGTCAACCCACCACAGTAGGTTGAATTCCAGAATTTGGGAAATTTTATTTTGGCGTGAATCTTTTATTACAGGATTAAGAGTTTATGATTTATTACTAAAAGACTGATGGGGATCTGATTTTAAGAGATTTTGAACAATTGGGAATGTGCTAAATTATGACCACATTTTTTTTTTCTGGAAAAGTAATTTGACCATTGACATTACCCTGCATTTTCTGAGATACTATTGGCAGTAATATACATTTGTCCCTCATACTTGTGAAAAGCATGGGGGTTTTTTTGTTTTGTTTTAATGTCACTTGGATATCCCCAAAATGATCATGGGAAAACAGCTGTGGAAAATGGACAAATAATTCTAGGCTGGAGAAGCCTGGCAAAGAGGAAGAGAAACTCAGAACAATTGTAACTGATGAAAACAGTCAAAGGCACAATATACAAAGAGGTTAAAGAAATGCAATCCTAGCAAATGTTCAGCAATCAGTAAAAGCAAAAGTTATGTATATAGCACAGTACAATTTATTTCAAATTAATCAAATGCAGCAAGTACATTTTAAAGAAAATTAATAGTATATATACTATATTCAATAATATAACAGAGGTGCATGTACATATTGTGATAAATAAGATCTCAAAGCAATCAAACTTTGCGCATGTAATGCCTTGATAGGCTTTGATGATTGCTGTTACAAAACAAATAGTAAAAGAAGTTGAAACTGTTTAACATTCCAGTCCAGACAAGAAATATTTATATTTCCAAACTACACATAGTTGCATTTTCCTTGTCCCTACATTTACCTGAACTATGCTACTCAAACATACAAGTGTCGCGAATGAGTGGTTTAGAGGCTGCCTAAAGAATCACTGTCAAAGGTATTAGCAGAAAAAGATTTTAATAGAGATAAAGGTGTGACAGAGTTCGATGGCAAGGTTCACTCTATTACTTACTACACAGATGAAACATATAAAGAAAAATCGTGTTATGTCTCAAGGGTTTGTATCTTCGGGATTATATGTGTTTAGCAGCAGTCTAGGGTTCATTCACAGTTTTAGCAGCACTTAATCATTAACTAATTTAATATTTATGAAGTAGGTGTTAGTAGAGCCTACTACAGTCACGACTTAATTACAGAATATGCTTACTATTAATTCACACACAGAGACAGAAATATATACATATATACATATATAAATGTACAAAAGGTACCTGTTAAAAATTCCCCTCAAGTTCGGTGAAGAAATATTCACATAAAATGTCTCGCCATTTCTCAACAGGCGAGGGTTGAGCCTCGAGAAGTGAAGAGTTTCAGCCCAGGTAGTGTGGGACAATGGGCCTCCGAATATTGTTGGCTCAAGACGTTGCAAGCTCTGAGAGGCTCCCACTCAGAGGGAGATGCTGGGCGCAGCCTGTTGCTGTCCCGGAGAGCTCAAAGGTTCTCACTTAGGACCACCGTTTATAGGTTCACAAGATGATTCGTTTTAGTCATCTGTAAATTTCCATCCTGGTCACAGTGCCAGGCGGTAATTACTGAAAAATTGTCAAGGTTTCAGAGTTGTTTCACTTGAGCTACGACTCAGATAAAGTGACACCTAGGCCAGGCAGTAAGGGTACGTTGCCAGCCTCAGCCCAGCAGAGTTTCTGATACTCTGAGGAGTATCAAGGAGCGCTCAACCGCCAGACTCAGTACACCAAGGCCAAGGTTTCATGGGAATTTCTGAGATCAACAAATGGCCTAGGAGAGGTGGGGGGTAAAATGCATCACCACATTTACAAGAGTAAAAAAATAATATAAAGGAAAGGCAGGTATTGAGCTATTTTAGGGATAGATGACTAATGAAAAAAGGTAGGGAGGCTGAAGAATACCAAACACACGAGGAAGCTATAGGTAAAGGAACTGAGGAAAGGTAAGAGATGGTAACCCAGAGAAGGCCAGAGTTTATGAAGGAGAAAGTAAATTTAAAAAGGAAGAAAATATTTGGAGGTGGCTTTGAAGGGTAGCAGAGGCAAATAAAACACTGTGGAAATGCATCACCTTATGAAAGGTTTTATGTTTATTAATAATAGTATATTTAAGCAGAACTTTCAGCTAATTTACCTAAAAGTCTATAAAAATATTGCTTCCTTTTTTCTTTTCTTTCTTTTTTTTTTTTTTTAAGCCTATTGGAGCAATTCCTCTAAGGTAATCAACTCTCACAGGAATGGGCGTACTGAGAAATAAAGGATAACCGGACAGTATGACTACCTCACGGGCATGATAGCAGAAAAGTTAACTACAGCTTATCAATTAAACAGAGGATGTAGAAGGTAGCAAAGATGTCTCTTAGGCTAGGATACAAGGTAATCTGCAACAGCGAGCCTGACAAGGAGAACTATGTTCTGTATTAGAGAAAAAAAAGTATCTTCTGAAATAAGATCTTGAAATCACTTTCTCTGATTACTCCTGTGAACAATATCTATTGTTCCTGCCCACATACACCTTTGAAGTCTACCTTTAACTTTTTAATGAGTGGGGTTTTAAAAGAATTGCCCAAGGTTTTCGGTTATGTAGTATAAAGTGCCTCACATTAAAGCACCTATGGTGCTCTTTTCTTAGATTTAGTAAACAAGAAGTCCCAATAAAGAGGGAGAAGGAAATTAATATCTTTAGAACAAGTGGAGTAGAGAAATGTTGGTAGTTGAATGCCTGGAGATCTGAATAGGTAAACCCTAGACTCTCTAAATATGGGGCTTATTTATTCCAAATTTACAGCACTTATTGATAGCTACATAAAGAGTAAGATCCGGGTAAATGCAACAGCACCAATATTAACTTAATTAAATTTACCTTTCGAATAAACTTTTTTATTCTGTACCGTAACAGGAAATTTTGATTCATAGGCTTCTCTACCTCCCTAACTGACTCGTCTCAGGCTCCAGCTGCCCTTTCCTGTTCTTCCTGCCACAGAAATTTTGTCTTTATTTATCCTGGACGGGGTAGCAATAGCCTGTGAAGCTTGGTTTATTTAAATCTAAACTCAGAGAGAGACAGACAGGATGGGTATCCCTTGGCCCTATCTGGCACTCTGGTTTTAAGTCCCCTAAAGTTTTAAGTCATATGCAGGTTCCTAATTAAGATGTGTGAAAATTCATTAGAGTCACTCCAGTTGATGCAGATGATAGTTGTGCAGGGAATTAATCGCCAGTTTGAAGTTTTGAGTTCTTTCACCTCTGAAGAAAGGTAAACTAAGAATCCATTTGTGTTCCCAACATAGAAAAAGGGTTGCATCAGATGTGTGCTGTGGTTGACAGATATTTGACCACAACGAACAAGAAAACTCTGAGTGGAGATTAAAAAAAAAAAAGTTCTGATATTTTTATCTATATCTGTATCTACACTTTCATGGATCTAACTGCTTTCAGTAAAAAAAGTATAAAATTATAAAGAATAATGGTCAGAGCACTGAGCTTCAGGGCAGTCTGAAGCAGCTGCATGCTTTTATTATAACAAAGCTTGCTCAGGATGGCTTTGCTAGCACAGGTGGTACTGTACATTATTCTTCCTAGAAAAGAGTTATTAAATTGCATTATACCTATCATTCAGAATTACAGCATTCTTCTTTTCAAAGGAGGCAGTCGAGATGAGGTTTGTAACCTCAACTGGGAGGGTGTATGCTGTTACCTGGAAGATGATTAACAGTAATTTGATGCAACATGCAACATTTGCAAAAGTGAAAACAATAAAATCAGTGAGGCAAACAAATGAGCCATATGTTCTATTATCTATCACCCATGAGGTGTACTAGGAAAAGGGTGCTGATCATCTGACAGAGCATTTTCTGAATATATATATGTCCTGGTTTCGGCTGGGATAGGGTTAAATTTCTTCCTAGTGCTGTGTTTTGGATTTAGTATGAGGAGAATGTTGATAACACACTGAGGTTTTCAGTTGTTGTTAAGTGCCCTCCTAGTCCAAGGACAGCTCCCATGCCTACTGACTGAGCTAGGTACACAAGGTGGGAGGGAACATAATCAGGACAGCCAGCCCAGCTGGCTAATGGGGTATTCCATACCATGTGACGTCATGCTCAGTATATGAAGGGTAGGCGTGATCCAGGAAGTACCGATCGCTACTTGGTTATCGGTCAGCGCGGGTGGTGAGCAATTGCATTGTGCATCACTCATTTTGTATATTTTATCATTATCATTATTATTTTCCCTGTTTTTTCCCTGTCCCTCTCAACCCACGAGTTTTTCTCACTCTTACCCTTCCGATTCTCTCCCCGTCCCGCTGGGGGTGGAGGGAGTGAGTGAGCGGCTGCGCGGTATTTGGCTGCCTGCCAGGTTAAACCGCGACAGTCCTTTTTGGCGCCCAACGTGGGGCTCGAAGGGTTGAGATAACGACACATCTGACCCGAACGGGTTAAAACAAATTTGTTATAAGCATTCATTATATCAGTTTAGTACTCGATGTTCACAATGTTGGTTTATTTGCTCTCAGAGTTTTTGGATCTGTTTTTGGAGTTGCGGTATGTAGCACCTTACTGGCTGTCTATACTGTTGATTATCAGTTTTTATGTGGGGTTGGTCATCTCTGGGAAATGGATTAAGGTCATTGCTTTGCTATATTGTGTGACCTGGCTTTATGTTATGATAAAATTATTGGTCATGAGCCTGTACTCAGCACTGCCATCATTCCTGTTCTTCGGGAGCTATCTTTTGGAAACTATTAATAATTACACTTTTTACGTCTTCACCTCAGAGGATGAATTTAGTGGGGAGACAGGATGGGACACTTTCTCCCACTTGTTCACCTTCCCCTCCATATCTTCAGAAACTCCTTTTTCTTCTATCCTCTTCATGAAGACGTCCACAATATTCCCTGAGAATTTTGAATATCCTTGGGATGTTCAAACAAGCATGATCATATTGCTATGTCTTCTGAATGTGGTTCAGGCCTTGTTTAGAGTTAAACAACTATTTAGGAATACTGTCCAGAGATCAATCCCAGCAACAGATACAGTGACTACTCAAACCCCCACGACAGGCACTGTAGCTACTTCACCCCGCACGACAATCACTGTGGCTACTCAAACCCCTGCGACAGGCACCGTGGCTACTTCAACCCCCACAACAACCACTATGGCTACTCAGACCCCAGCAACAGTCACTACAGTTACTCCAACCCCCGCAACAGGCACGGCAGCTACTCAAACTCCGCCAACAGTCACTGCAGTTACTCCAACCAGTGCGACAAGCACTGCAGCCACTCAAACCCCGGCAACAGTCACTACAAGTACTCCAACCCCCGCGACAGGCACTGCAGCTACCCAAACCTCGCGACGGGTACTACAGCTGAACCAGAGGACCAACTGTCGCTGGTATCCGTCGCCCCTGTACAGAAGAAGAAATCTTTGAAGCGGAATCATAGAATCATACAGGTTGGAAAAGACGCGTGTCAGGTTGTTTAGAAAGTCAGGTTGTTTAGAAGGAAGTCAGGTTGTTTAGAAAAGGATGATGGAAAAGCAGGGCTATCACGAGGAGGGGAGGAGGAAGAGGAAGAACTCATAAACGAGACGGAAACCACCCGATCCTTATCCCTGAATGAGTTGCAAGATATGCGGAAAGATTTCGGCCGTCGTCCAGGTGAGCATATTGTTACCTGGCTGCTCCGATGCTGGGTTAATGGGGCCAGTAGCCTGGAATTAGAGGGGAAGGAGGCCAAACAGCTGGGATCCCTTGCTAGGGAAGCGGGTATTGACAAAGCAATTGGAAAAGGGACACAGGTCCTCAGCCTCTGGAGGCGACTGCTGTCAGGCAGTATCCCTGCCTACCCTCTCAGGTATCCCTTCAAGGAAGATGTTATATATCGCCTAGGCAAATGGACCACTATGGAGAGAGGTATCCAGTACCTGAGAGAAGTAGGCGTGCTGGAGGTGGTTTATAGTGACCTGGATGACGCCCGAACACCCAAAGATCCAGATGAAGTCCAGTGCACCCGACCCATGTGGCGGAAGTTGGTACGGAGCGCACCAGCATCGTATGCCAGTTCGTTGGCAGTACTGTGCTGGAAAGAGGAAGAAGCACCAACGGTGGATGAGGTGGTTAGCAGACTTCGGGATTTTGAAGAAACTATCTCCTCCTCCCTTGTCTCGGCTGTGGAGAAACTGTCCCGGGAGGTCCAGCAACTCAAAGAGGATATGTCTTATTCTCCACCTGTATGGACCAGTATCTCAGCCATTAGGAGTCAGCGTTTTTCTCCTCAAGAGAGAGGATATAGAAAGTACACACCACGGGGCACCCTGTGGTTTTACCTGCGTGACCACGGAGAGGACATGAGGCAGTGGGATGGAAAACCTACCTTCATCCTAGAGGCACATGTACGTGAGTTGCAAGGAAAAACAATCACACAAGGGGGTTCTCCCAGGAAAAATGCTGCTCCAGTTGTCAGGAAAAACCTGTCTCACGACGGTCCAGTTTCCAGTGAACAGTTCCCCAGAGAGAGTAGAAGGGCTGATCTTAATTTGGATTGTGACGAAGGAATTCTTGACTCGCGTTTGCAAGAAGTGAGAGATACTATGACCAGAACTAGAGGGGCCCTGCCTCCGACGAGGTGGAGGAAACGGACAACCGGGTTTACTGGACTGTGTAGATTCGATGGCCTGGCACATCAGAGCCACAGGAGTATAAGGCTCTAGTAGACACCGGTGCACAGTGTACCCTAATGCCATCAAGCTATAAAGGGGCAGAATACATTTGTATTTCTGGAGTGACAGGGGGATCCCAAGAATTAACTGTATTGGAGGCCGAAGTGAGCCTGACCGGGAATGAGTGGCAAAAGCACCCCATTGTGACTGGCCCAGAGGCTCTGTGCATCCTTGGCATAGACTACCTCAGGAGAGGGTATTTTAAGGACCCAAAAGGGTACCGGTGGGCTTTTGGTATAGCTGCCCTGGAGACGGAGGAAATTAAACAGCTGTCCACCTTGCCCGGTCTCTCAGAGGATCCTTCTGTTGTGGGGTTGCTGAGGGTTGAAGAACAACAAGTACCAATCGCTACCACAACAGTGCACCGGCGGCAATACCGCACCAACCGAGACTCTCTGATCCCCATCCATGAGCTGATTCGTCAACTGGAGAGCCAAGGAGTGATCAGCAAGACACGCTCACCCTTTAACAGTCCCATATGGCCAGTGCGAAAGTCTAATGGAGAGTGGAGACTAACAGTAGACTACCGTGGCCTGAACGGAGTCACGCCGCCACTGAGTGCTGCCGTGCCGGACATGCTAGAACTTCAATACGAACTGGAGTCAAAGGCAGCCAAGTGGTACGCCACAATTGACATTGCTAATGCCTTCTTCTCCATCCCTTTGGCGGCAGAGTGCAGGCCACAGTTTGCTTTCACTTGGAGGGGCGTCCAGTACACCTGGAACTGACTGGCCCAGGGGTGGAAACACAGCCCTACCATTTGCCATGGACTGATCCACACCGCACTGGAACAGGGTGAGGCTCCAGAACACCTGCAGTACATTGATGACATCATTGTATGGGGCAGCACAGCAGAAGAAGTTTTTGAGAAAGGGAAGAAAATAATTCAAATCCTTCTGAAATCTGGTTTTGCCATAAAACAAAGTAAGGTCAAGGGACCTGCACAGGAGGTCCCGTTTTTAGGAATAAAATGGCAAGATGGACGTCGTCAGATCCCAACAGATGTGATCAACAAAATAACAGCCATGTCCCCACCAACTAGCAAAAAGGAAACACAAGCTTTCTTAGGCGCTGTGGGGTTTTGGAGAATGCATATTCCAAATTACAGTCAGATCGTAAGCCCTCTCTATCAAATGACCAGGAAGAAGAACGACTTCAAATGGGGCCCTGAGCAACAACAAGCCTTTGAACAAATTAAACAGGAGATAGTTCACGCAGTAGCCCTTGGGCCAGTCCGGGCAGGACAAGATGTGAAGAATGTGCTCTACACCGCAGCCGGGGAGAATGGCCCTACCTGGAGCCTCTGGCAGAAAGCACCAGGGGAGACTCGAGGTCGACCCTTAGGGTTCTGGAGTCAGGGATACAGAGGATCCGAGGCCCACTACACTCCAACTGAGAAGGAGATATTGGCAGCATGTGAAGGGATTCGAGCTGCTTCGGAAGTGGTTGGTACTGAAGCACAGCTCCTCCTGGCACCCCGACTGCTGGTACTGGGCTGGATGTTCAAAGGGAGGGTCCCCTCTACACATCATGCAACTGATGCTATGTGGAGTAAGTGGGTCACGCTGATCACACAACGGGCCCGAATAGGAAACTCCAGTCGCCCAGGAATCTTGGAGGTGATCACGAACTGGCCAGAAGGCAAAGATTTTGGCATATCCCCAGAGGAGGAGGTGACACGTGCTGAAGAAACCCCACTGTATAATAAACTACCAGAAAACGAGAAGCAATATGCCCTGTTCACTGATGGGTCCTGTCGCCTTGTGGGAAAACATCGGAGGTGGAAAGCTGCTGTATGGAGTCCTATACGCCAAGTTGCAGAAACTGCTGAAGGAGAAGGTGAATCGAGCCAGTTTGCAGAGGTGAAAGCCATCCAGCTGGCCTTGGACATTGCTGAACGAGAAAAATGGCCAGTACTTTATCTCTATACTGACTCATGGATGGTGGCAAATGCCCTGTGGGGGTGGTTGCAGCAGTGGAAGCAGAACAACTGGCAGCGCAGAGGTAAACCCATCTGGGCTGCCGCATTGTGGCAAGATATTGCTGCCCGGGTAGAGAACCTGACTGTAAAAGTACGTCATGTAGATGCTCACGTACCCAAGAGTCGGGCTACTGAGGAACATCAAAATAACCAGCAGGTGGACCAGGCTGCTAAGATTGAAGTGGCCCAGGTGGATTTGGACTGGCAACATAAGGGTGAATTATTTATCGTTCGGTGGGCCTATGACGCGTCAGGCCATCAAGGAAGAGATGCAACATATAGATGGGCTCGTGATCGAGGGGTGGACTTAACCATGGACGCTATTGCACAGGTTATCCACGAATGTGAAACGTGCGCTGCAATCAAACAAGCCAAGCGAGTAAAGCCTCTTTGGTATGGAGGACGATGGTTGAAATATAAATATGGGGAGGCCTGGCAGATTGATTATATCACACTCCCACAAACCCGACACGGTAAGCGCTATGTGCTCACCATGGTGGAAGCAACCACCAGATGGCTGGAAACATACCCTGTGCCCCATGCCACTGCCCGGAACACCATCCTGGGCCTTGAAAAGCAAGTCCTATGGCGACATGGCACCCCAGAAAGAATAGAGTCAGACAACGGGACTCACTTCCGAAACACCCTCATAGACACCTGGGCCAAAGAGCATGGCATTGAGTGGGTCTATCACATCCCCTACCATGCACCAGCCTCTGGGAAAATCGAACGATACAACGGGCTGCTAAAGACTACGCTGAGAGCAATGGGTGGTGGGACATTCAAACATTGGGACACACATTTAGCAAAGGCCACCTGGTTAGTCAATACCAGGGGATCTGCCAATCGAGCTGGCCCTGCCCAATCAAGACTCTTACGTACTGTAGATGGAGATAAAGTCCCTGTCGTGCACATAAGAAATATGCTGGGGAAGACAGTCTGGGTTACTCCTGCCTCTGGCAAGGGAAAACCCATCCGTGGGATTGTTTTTGCTCAAGGACCTGGGTACACTTGGTGGGTGATGCGAAAGGATGGGGAGGTCCGGTGTGTACCTCAAGGGGATTTGATTTTGGGTGAAAATAGCCAATGAACTGAATTTTGATGTCAACTGTTACATGATATTGTATGTCATTATTTCTATGATATAGCAGTGGTATAGCAGTGAAAATCACCCAGATTAGTGAAGAATGAACTAACTCCGATGAAACCGAGTGAAGTGCAATGATGATAGAACTGGACGAGCGCAGCAGTACCAAAATGAGAACTGGCTTCAGGATGCAACGGCCCAACACCGCACACCATCTCTTCGGCCCTGAAAGACTGTTATGACAGATGGAGCCCAAAGTCATGGACTAAATGAACTCAGTGGACATTTTAGAGGGATAGTCCACAGACCAAGGGAATGATATCTGTGTGTGCATATATATATATGTGTGTGTATATAAAGAAAGATAGTGGTGGTTAATTGAAATGTATTAAAAAAGATGTGAGGCCTAAGCACGACGTAAATGGTATGGAATAAGGGGTGGATACTGTCCTGGTTTCGGCTGGGATAGGATTAAATTTCTTCCTAGTGCTGTGTTTTGGATTTAGTATGAGGAGAATGTTGATAACACACTGATGTTTTCAGTTGTTGCTAAGTGCCCTCCTAGTCCAAGGACAGCTCCCGTGCCTACTGACTGCGCTAGGTACACAAGATGGGAGGGAACATAATCAGGACAGCCAGCCCAGCTGGCCAATGGGGTATTCCATACCATGTGACGTCATGCTCAGTATATGAAGGGTAGGCGTGATCCAGGAAGTACCGATCGCTACTTGGTTATCGGTCAGCGCGGGTGGTGAGCAATTGCATTGTGCATCACTCATTTTGTATATTTTATCATTATCATTATTATTTTCCCTTTTTTTCCCCTGTTCTACTAAACTGTCTTTATCTCAACCCATGAGTTTTTCTCACTCTTACCCTTCCGATTGTCTCCTCGTCCCGCTGGGGGTGGGGGGAGTGAGTGAGTGGCTGCGTGGTATTTGGCTGCCTGCCAGGTTAAACCATGACAATATATTACCAATTTAAGGCTAGGATTTTTATATATGCTGATCACTTGTGGTTAACTTAGACAATCATTTTGAGAAATTAACTTTTTTAAATTATTATTTCTCATTTGCTTGTATGGAGGAATGTGAGTGATTCTCACCAATCTATAAGCACTACTAGCAAAGTAAGGAAATTTGACTTGCAGAAAATAAAATTTTACTTTAATGTTCAAGAGTTCATTTTATCTCAAGAGAAATGCATTCATGTCTTATCATAGTTACAAATAGATATGTCACCAATTAGAAAGCAATTAATAAAAAAAGATGTAAATTAAATGGATGAAATTATTTCCTGTTTGATTTTTCAGTGCTGACCCTTGAAACAAGCAGCAACTAAAGAAATCTCTTGACAGTTTTTTGAATGCTTCATGTTATTCATAGCAGAATTGCAAATATAATTATAAACATATTTCTACATTTGCCAAATCTGAACAGTTTGAACTTGCCATAACTGTTCTACTTAGGTAGAGAAGAGTGACAGCTTTTTTTTTTTCTTTTTCCTATGTCATTCTGTGATTTGCTTTTCTCTGCAAAAAGTATTTGAAGATCTTTTTCTTCCTTTTATTACTGTACAAATACAAACACTTGTATGAATAAGAAAACTTCAAATAAACTCTGAATTTTTTTCTGAACATGGTCAATAGTTTCACTCTTCATAATGACTTCACACAATGATTTATCAGAAATTTGTTTACATTTCCTGCAAATATGTTATTCCTTGTGACATATAAAAAATTTTTAGCAGTATTTATGGCTTGGAAGCTGGAAATGCTAACAAATTAAAATCCTCAGATTTCAAGCATCGTCTTTTTCAATAGGTTCTTATGGAGTTCACAGATTTCAACAGAAGAAAGTTTTGCTTTAATTTTATAAGATTTATAACCAAACTGCTTATATCTTGGTTGCCTTTTACATGCCTGTTGACTTTTTCGCATGGACAAAAATTGCATGCAAATCTTGTAACCCTCTTTCTCTGCAAATACTGCTGTAAACCTCTTTTCCCTTGGCTCAGCAGCCTGTGCTCCAAGGGCCCAAGGCTCATCTCTGATCTGGCCCAGCAGCATTACCTTGCCTTTGACTTCTGAGAAAATCGCTAAGTAATGAGAGCGAGCAGTGAGAAAGAGGGCAAAAAGATAAGACAGATAGATAAAATTACAGCCAGAGTTAGCTCTCTTGAAACAAGATTATTAATATCTCAAGCATTCAAGGAGAAAAGCACCAGCATGGAAAAACATAAAATACTAGACAAAGAACTGGGAAATCTAGTTGAGTAGTTAGGAATCATTGGGGCTTTGGATTAAGCCATCAGTGTCACCAGTGATGACACAGCTGGTGGGACCTTGCAACTGGCAGCACTGAGGACTTTTTTAAGGAGTGAAGAGACTGTCCCTGCATCTCCTGACTGATGCCTGTGTGGACAACAGAGACTCTTTGGGTGCCTTAAGAGTATTGGTAAGCAAACTAATGCTTAGCCTAATAGATCATTAAATCTTAGCTATGTTTTGTGTGTACTGAAGTAATAAATAATTGCTTTTTACTTTTCAAGTTGTGTATATATCACTTGCAGAGTCTTTTTGCACCATACAAAAGATGCCTTAATAAACTGATCCTAAAGAGGAGAGGTAGCAGATTTCAGTGCAAAACAATCCCACATCATGTGTTCCTCTGTGAGCACTGCATAAGGAAATCAGCAGATGAAAATAAGGATAAGTATGGGTAGTAGCCAAAGTATCAGAGGTTTGGCCTGTTATGGCAGATTTTTGTGCTTTCTAATATCTACTTTCTACATACAGATTTCATTTTTTGTTATTTTACTTACTTTTCCAGAGGAAAGATAAAAATAGGAGACTTAAAAAAGGTTAATATGACCTACCTTTTCAAAGAAAGGCTGATGTATGGTAAGCAAAGGACAATTTAATCCTGACCATTTTCTCCCCATCTATGACATTTCCTGGGGTTTCTAAAAGCTACTGGTTTAGCAGAAATGCTGGCAGCTAAAAGCTGGATGAACATTAGCTTTCTTTCTACAACAGTGGGAATTGTAAAGAAAACAGAAATGGAACTGCTTCTTGAGATTCTAGACCAAATTTCAGCTCAGCCAGGTTCTTTACCTTTTCATGTTTATTTTCCATGAATGTCTGAGTAGCTGAAATTAACTAGATCAAACAGGCAGAAAAGCAAAATTTCATTCAGAAGATTATCAATTAATTTTGATAGGATTACAATATTTGTAACTCACGGCCAATTCATTGGTTACTGTGCTGAAAACACATGAAGTGACCCATGAAGTGAGATTTTCTGTTGTACCTCCGAGACTGTAATACAATACTCCTGTGCTCAGGAGAGAGGAACCCTGCAGATATAACCCTGATTTAACCTGAGTAGGCTACACAGCAATACACAGCAAACAGTAATGCAGGAGTAAAAAGCACCAGCCACTACCAGGAGGGAACATTTCTTCCTACCTACACACTTACATTGGTAAAACCTTGCATGGAATATGAGGGCGCATTCTGGAGGCTTTAAGCTACTTCTCCTCTCCCAGTTCTTACCTCTTGTCTATCACTTAGTATAGAGAAAGTCAGAACTCACATAAATTATAAGAGCTATAAGAGCTATAGGCAAGCTTCTTTGCAGGCCATCAAACCCCCATAAAGGGAGAGGGTGCACTTGGCGCCCTTGTACTTGCTACCTGTATTTACAGCTCGTTTTTTGTAAGAGAAATACAGGGCTCACATCTGAGTTTCTTTTCCCATGTTGACCATGGAATAAACGCACTGAATAAAAAAGGAAGGGCAGTGATCAGAAACTTCCCTCTACTTAATATTTTTGTGCCCATTCATGGGTAACTTATGGAGTTAATTTTGTTAATTTTCTTTGTCAAGAAAATTCAAGGCTACAACCACAATACGACCTTTGTGATCCAATGCCATGACCTTTCAGAATTAATAATTAAGTATGGTATTACCTAAAATGTAGTTGCTGGCAACTAAAATGATATTCAGAAACTTGTGCTATGCCTCAAATTTCCATACCATTAATGGAGAAAGTACTGACCAAGGAGTTGCCTTCTGTCACAATCAGAATGTGGCTGCACTATATAGTGCGTCACCCCAACACACCAAAGACTTAGTCTATGCTTGTTAGAAGGCACTTACTGACACTCTCTCACTGGAGAAGCCAGGTGGCACAGTATCCCAGAGATGCACTGAAAGTAGGTTTTTTTTTTGTTTGGTTTTTTTTTTGTTTTGTTTTTTGTTTTTGTTTTTGTTTTTGTTTTATGATGGAATCCACACATCTTGGTTATGAGTTATAATGGATTTTCTCCCCAGTCCTTGTGAAATCCTGATAGACTTCATACCCCACCAGACAAATCAGGAACAAGGTTGTGCCACAGGTGTCCAGCAGGAATGCAGAGAGAGCTATTGTGCCAAAGCAGGACTATACCTATGTATGCAGAAAGCACGTGATCACATTGCCCTGAGACTTGCATGGCATGGACAAAAGCCAGTCTGTAGTGATGCAGTGAAGGCAAACAGAAGCCTGATATGCCACCAAAAACTGTAGAAATATAAAGTTAATATTTAGCTACCTAGCTAAGGAAAGAATTCAGTATGCACTGAACCCTCAAATGTTTTTCCTAAGGCACGCAGAGAAATACCTTCTTATACTCAGAATCTGTCACCTTGACAATTCTCCTGAAAACATGCATTGATGACTTCTTTTTCCAGTAACTGATTAGGTCTCACACTTCTCTTTTATAAATCACGGTGTGATGGTAGGGCTGTTCACTTTTCCCTTTTTGTCCCACAAAGAATGAGAAGCTCAGATTCAATTACTCCACTTCCTAAGAGTATTTACACTTCACAAGGGACTGCTGAGCACCAATGTAGACTATGAAGGGTAGAAAACTGTCCATCCAGATCTACAGATCTTGCAGACCAGAGGAACACTGCCTTCTAAGGAATAAGGTTACTTTTTGCCTGTGTCAGGAGCCTAAACTCTCAACTAGATCAAGGTCAGATTCAGCTGAGTTTATGTACTGGTGACTGACATAGATGTAATATAGGCAAGCGGCAGCATGGGGATTCACTTCATGGAGGCAAAATACTAGTAATCTGATAAACTGCTAATCCACTGAACAGCAACAATTTTTCTCTGTCTAGTTTTCTAGGCTCTAAATAAAGTTTGAAACCATTCTTTCAACTTTTCTCTCTTTGAACATTTTTGTGGCGTTTTCCCAGAAGATACAGCTTAGGATTGGGAAGAAGAAGAAATTAAACTTGGATCTCATTTCCCAAATGCATGATTCTTGATATGCAGCCATTTTGGTACACCTGGCAGCACCGTCAAAGCCTTTATTTTAATTTTTAACTTAAAACAGGAGTGATAACAACTAAATTTGATGGTCTCAGGCTCTTACATATGGATATTACCTATCCATAAAGCCTTGCTGAGGCTTTAGAACTTTATCCCCTGTGCTCACCCAGATAAAAGCACATAAAGAATCTTGTCTTTGTCATTGCACTTGACAGACCTTATGTAAGTTTTTGTGTGTATATATATTGTATATCTGTCCTTTAATTTCATCCCACAGGTTTCTCTGCTTTAGATCAAATAATTCCTTCCCAGTTGATATAGAGTGCATAGAGAACAGGTGTATTTATGAGAAGCCAAAAATGAATTAATACATTCTTCCACATAGAATAGCCCCTTGGTTATTAGTTCACACATTGACATGGTGAAACCATGAAACAAAGAATATGTTTGACATCATTTCTAAATTCATGACCTAACAAAGGAAAATAACAGATATACTTTTAGTTAACTGAATTATTTTTGTGACCAGCAAGGTTTGATTTTTTTTTTCTTACCTAGGTCATTGGCACCCTGGTATATAAGTAATTTAAAAATTGGATGTGCATTCAGTGCCAGTTCCTGCCACCTTAGTCAGGCATATAGTGCCTCTAGCTTCATTTCAGATTAATACTGAGATTAAAAAGAGCATCATTCAGCTTTCCAAGTAATTTAAAATTATTCTGTGTTCATTTATATCAGTTCAATAGAGGAAATCAAGTTAATCAAGGAATAATGCCAGGGGACATTTTTTGTCACAAAATCCCTGGAATGGATAACATTTTCAAAGCCTTACTAAAAGAAATAGCAAGATGTATTGGGCAGTGTCATCTTATGACAAGCTCTCTTCTGATTTCACAAGTCACGGCCTTTTAGTCAGTGCACTTTAGATCTGCAGTAAGTAACAACCAACGTGGATTAGTCAAGAGCAAATCATGTTAAACCAATTTAATTCTTCCTAGGATAATGTAATAGGCCTTACAGACAAAAAGGAAGCAATATATTAGAGTTACATATTTGGCTTCAATAAAGTTTTTGACATTGTTTTTCATGTCAGCATCACGTGCAAGCTAAGGAAAATTGTTTAAATGCATGTATGATAAGAGGATTGCAAAACTAATTGGAAATATACAGTCAGAGAATATTAATGGTTCACTCTCAAAATGGAAGGACTTATCAAATGAAATTCTTTATGGTTCTGTCCCAGGACAGCTGCTATTCAGTATTTGACTTAATGACCTTGAACTGTGAATATGACCATTAATTTTGCAGTTGATATCAAGCTAGGATAAATGCAAGTACATTGGAGGACAGGAATAGAATTCAAAAGGATTTTTAAATATTAAAGGAATGAAAAATGGGGTGAAATTTTACATGATTCTATAGGTTACATGAAATACACTAAGTTTAGACAGAAATAACTGCATAGGTATGGAGAGCAAACAATTCTAGCTAGAAGTTCTGTAGAACTAGGGGTAAGGATACAGTAGATCATAAATAGTCTTGAGTCATCACTGTCATTGGGAAAAATAATGGCAAGATAATCAAAATCTGAAATACTGCATCTGGGGAGGTTTGGAGACTCTACTGTGGAAGCGTTAAAGAATTGACTAGACAACATCCACCAACAATGGTGTAGATACTGTTGATATTTCTTTGGAGCAGAAAGATGGGCTAAGCAGCTATTTTAGGTCCTTTCCAGCTTTATGATTCCATGAAAGTTAATTTTAATGTACTCTAGTGTGACTATATGAGAGAGAGACAAAAACCATGCTCTGTGAATCTCTCTTCTGCTCTATTTGTGTGATATGGTTGACTTCATGAGAACAACTCTGTTTGACATCAGTTCAGTTCAGAATATTGCCCCAGAGCTGGGAAAAATGTTGATTGAAAAAAGCATATCTATTTCTAAAAGTAACACTAATTTCATACAGAGGTAAACAGCAAACAGCAAAAAGGAAAAAAAAAAGGCAGAGATTACACTGGCATCTTAAGAACCATCAACATAGAAGTGGATGTAAATAAGCTATTTTGTTACTAATAATACAATGAAATTAATTCTGTATGATCTGAGTACACATGAATGTTAAAACACATATTTCTTTTAAAGAGAATATATAGGTGAATTTATCAGCTCATTTTGACTTTATAGACTTTTTTAGATTTTTTTATTAACATTTGGCCTTGCCATATAAATGATAAACTATGATCATACTTTGAAATTTGAGAAGATGAAGATCTGATTTTTTTTTCATAACAAATTTTAAAGCTCTTAAAGCACACCTTTCTACCATTGCTTCTTTTTCATTTGGGATGGTTCACAAATATTTTCCATAAAAGTGAAAAATATGTATTTTTAGTCATTGTAATTCTTTAGTCCTGTTAAGTCATATTTGAATGTTCTTTCCTCTAAAAAGTCATAGACCAAATCAGTTTTTAGTACGCTAATAACATTCCATTGCAACACAATTTCCCGGCCTACTGATCCAATTCTACAAATGTGTTGAACACAGCTCCTCCAATTCATAAATAGCACTAAGAAAAACAAAGAATTGTGAAGTAAAATGAATGATATTTTAGAAACAGAACCACTATTTTGGAAATAACTACTGTATTCAATTAGTAGGGGATTTACATTTATTGCTCATATCTGGGGTTCATTTCTTGTAATATTTTATAGTATAGGCTGTATGTTTCTATTTTCAACATTTTAGCAACTTTTAAGTTAAAACTTAACTTTTAAGTTAAGTTGACACCCTTTCTCAAAATAAAGAAATTGTACATAATGCAAGCATAACAAATAGGATTTGGTACAAGATTGAGGTACTTACATGTAAACTGTCTACATATGAACTAGCTCAATAATCTCCCTTTATAGCACTGAAAACCTAGTCAATATAGTCAATGAAGTCCATACAGCTATTCTGTTGAGGAAGATATAGACATCTAGGGTTTCATTCAGTTGTCTAAGTGTAGAGATCTAATGCTGACCGAGATGCATCCAATATCGACAAGGGCTGGCAGGTATTACATAGAACTGAAGGGAAAATCCTTTCCATCTTGGAATGGAACCCGGAGATTCAATGGATACCCATGTGTCATCTCACATGACACTAGACACCTGTGTTAAGACAAATGTATCAAACCGTTTGTAGCCAGTCATCTAAACAGCTCTGAGCATCTGGCACTGACTTAAGTTGCCTTTGCATACGGTATTTGAGACGCACTAGCTCACATGAAGTGCTTGGAAAGGCATGAGTTTCCTTGCTTTCTGTATCTGATATCTGTGATACTAGAGGGTATCTCAAATGGCACTATCCATTTACATTTAGGAAAATAAATGAAACCTTTCAATGGGGGCTTATTCACTAGCTCATATAATGATACTTGCATAGAGACAGCTAAATTTCAGTAACTTGGTCTCAAAGTGAATGCCACCAGGGGTGCTATTTTCAAAATAAAACATGCTGTGTAAGCTTTGAGGAAACTACAGCCATATGAGTGAAGTTATATGGAGGCAATGTTACCTGGAGATATAGTTAAATTTATAGTTAGATCTTCCATTGGTGAAACTGAAAATGAAACAAGAAGAATCTAATACGCTAATAATTTTATCACAGAGACAAAATTTCATTTCAACTTCTACTTCTTTCATTTGCAACAATTTCATGCCAAAAAAGGGTACCTGCAATGTTGAAGGAAAGATGGCCAGTGAATAAACCTGAGCACTGAAACCTGATCATCACACTAAAGGGCTAGTATTATGCTTCTTGACTGTTTTGGAGCGCTCCAAGTGTCTTTCTTGAAGACAAAATCTTAGCACAAGGCACCAGATAGTGCACTTTAGGGACTCCTCCCACAAGACAGGAAGATTATGACCTAAGTAGACTTGTATTTCTCCATCCTACACAGTTTTGTAACACTGTACGACCAACTTTTGCACCCTCAGGGTCCCTAACTACTATTTCCTGCACCTGGTCACATAACACATCTCTACATTTTCAAGCTATAAACAAAAGCCATGCTTCTGAGTTTCAGCACAGTACTCACACTATTTCATACACGTTTAATTAAAAAAAAAACCATCAAAAATAATTATGTCGTGGAGCCATGGGGCACAGCATGGTGCCAGCAAATACTCAGAGACAAAGTCTATGTGCTGTGATCACACCAGTCTGCTATAGAAGAAGAAATCCCTAAACATTGCCGAAATTAGACTTTCTGCATAGTTTAGCCTTGAGGCTAGAGATAATTTCCCCAAACTGATGATTTCATGTAAAGCATTTTTCAGAAACCCTCCATACCTGCCACTTAAACTTGGAAACATCTACATTTCCTAGGCTGTTACATTTCTGCTAGTGAGATTCCCTCAATTTGTGCCACTTTATAAACACCTGCACAATTTCTAACATCATATACCAACTGGCAGAGTCTGTAAGACCATTCAGTAAGATGTTCTAGTCTAGGTGTTGCCCTAAGTACCTTATCTGTGGTGTGTGATTTGGGATATTACCTGAAGACAATGTACCCAGATCCAGCTTTCTGCTCTTTGTGATGCAGGAAGAATTCCTCTTAATGCTGTTCCCACTTAAGAGAATTCCTCAGCTGCTGGACTGTTTTAACTATGGTGCTTCAAGTTACCTCACCAGGATGAGGCAGATGAAGAATTCTATAAGCGGCTGGCAGAAGTCTCACAATCGCTAGCCCTTGTTCTCATGGGGGACTTCAACAAAAAATGTTTTTACAGATATATTAATGACAAAACGAGAGCCAAGGAGAATCTCTATCCTTTATTGGATGCGGGGGGGGAACATTGCCAGCGAGGATGAGGAAAAGGCTGAGGTGCTTAATGCCTTCTTTGCCTCAGTCTTTAATAGTCAGATCAGTAATCTTCAGGGTATTCAGACCCTGAACTGGAAGACAGGGACAGCAAGCAGGATAATCCAAGAGGAAGCAGTTAATGACTCGCTACACCACCTGGACACTCACAAGTCCATGGGGCCACATGGGATCCACCTGAAAGTACTGAGGAAGCTGGCGGAGGAGCTTGCCAAGCCAGTCTCCATCATTTACAACAGTCCTGGTTAACTGGGGAGGTCCCAGACAACTGGAGGCTTGCCAATGTGACGCCCATCCACAAGAAGGGCTGGAAGGAGGATCTGGGGAACTACAGTGTTATCAGCCTGACCTTGGTGCCAGGGAAGATTTTGGAGTGGTTCGTCTTGAGGGCGCTCACGAGGCATGTCCAGGACAACCAGGGGATCAGGCCCAGCCAGCACAGGTTCATGGAAGGCAGGTCCTGCTTGACCAACCTGATCTCCTTCTATGACCGGGTGACCCGTCTAGTGGGTGAGGGAAAGGCTGTGGATGTGGTCTACCTGGACTTCAGTAAAGCCTTTGACACTGTCTCCCAAAGCATTCTCCTAGAGAAGCTGGCAGCTCATGGCTTAGACAGGTGTACACTTTGCTGGGTAAAAAACTGGCTGGAAGGCCGAGCTGGTTGACAGCTGGCTGAACATGAGCCGGCAGTGTGCCCAGGTGGCCAAAAAGGCCAATGGCATCCTGGTCTGTATCAGAAATAGTGTGGCTAGCAGGAGTAGGGAGGTGATTGCCCCCATGTACTCTCAGCACTGGTGAGGCCACACCTCGAATACTGTGTTCAGTTTTGGGCCCCTCACTACAAGAAGGACATAGAGGTGCTGGAGCATGTCCAGAGAAGGGCCACGAAGCTGGTGAAGGGTCTGGAGAACAAGTCTTATGAAGAGCGGCTGAGGGAACTGGGGTTGTTTAGTCTGGAGAAGAGGAGGCTCAGGGGAGACCTTATCGCGCTCTACAACTACCTGACAGGAGGTTGTAGTGAGGTGGGTGTTGGTCTCTTCGCTCAAGTAACTAGTGATAGACGAGAGGCAATTGCCTCAAGTTGCACCAAAGGAGATTTAGATTGGATGTTAGGAAAAACTTCTTTACTGAAAGAGTGGTCAGGCCTTGGAATAGGCTGCCCAGGGAAGTGGTTGAGTCACCATCCTTGGAGGTATTTAAAAGACATGTAGATGAGGTGCTTAGGGACATGGTTTAGTGGATATGGTGGTGTTGGGTTGGTGGTTGGACTGGATGATCTTAGAGGTCTTTTCCAACCTTAATGATTCTATGATTCTACTTGTGGTGATGACATGTTTTTAATTTCACCATTATAAGATTTTATATTTGATTAAATATTTACTGCAGCGAAGAAAAAAATACTTGATAACTTGCTGGTTGGCATGCTCCTATAGGAGATTGAGGTTTTATTCTAATGAATACTGTAAGCAAACTTAGATTGGTTGAGAAAGAGTAAGACACTCTCACTTCAGGACTGCTTTTCATACAGTGTCTCCAGCCACCTTCTCTTAAGTAAGGATATCTCTACTTGGAGACCTTATTGTGGCTGTTCAATACTTAATGAAGGCTCATGAGAAAGCTGGAGAGAAACATTTTACCACAGCCTGTTGTGATAGGACAAGAGGTTAGGGTTTTAAACTAAAAGAGGACAGGTTTAGATTAGATACAAGGAAGAAATTCTTTATTATGAAGGTGGTGAGACACAGGAATAGATTGCCCAGAGAAGTTGTGGATGCTCCATCCCTGGAGGTGTTTAAGGTCAGGTTGGATGGGCCTTTGAGCAACCTGATCTAGTGGAAGATGTCCCTGCCCATGGCAGGGGGGTTGGACTAGATTATTTTTGAAGGTCCCTTCCAACCCAAACCATTCTGTGATTCTATGATTCTTTTCCAATCAATACTACAAGTCAGGTAAATGAAGGTTATCTACTAGTGTGGAGGTTGAGAGAAAGAGAAATAGGAGATATTAGCAAGGAATGAAGGGACTGGTGGTCTGACTTTAATTCCTTACAGCATGAGAGGTTGTAAGTCCGAATCCTGGGAAAGAGACGTGTCCGCTTTCAGCTTAGACTCTGAAGCCCTGAATGTAACCGACTTATGTTTCCACATTCCCCTTAACATCTTGCTTTGATTAGTTTAAATGTCCTGCCCAGTCTGCTATTTATCTTTGAGTGCCCTTCTACATGCTTGACTAGACTTATGCATCCATGAGTCCAGCTAAATATCTGTAGGTCACATATCGAATGCAGGCAACTATGTACATAAGAGGTAATGACTAAATCAAAGCAAAGCCTTGTTTCCCTTAGGTGATTTCATTGTGAACTCATAGTGCTATCTTCTGAAAAATGGCTGAAATGAGGGGTTTGTGAAGAAGAAAAAAAAAATGTTGGGAAAAGTTGTCTGAAGGTAAATAGAAGTCTCTTTCTTTGGATACTGAGCATTCAGGATTCACTAAACAATTGCACTGCTTCTTGATTAAGTAAGAGATGAAAGTAGGAGTCTCTGCGCACAATGCAAGACGCACTCTTTTTTCCACTGGCTTCTCTTGGCAGCAGGAGGTTGATCTGAGAGCACAGTGTACAAAATGCTGACCATGAATATTCATTTGACTTTATAAATCAACTTGCTTGACTATACTTACTTTCATGTCTCACAAGCAGTTTAATAAATAAGTTTACTCAGAAGTTGTTCATTGAAATTGTGAATTGTGCTTGACTATTTCAGGAATGGTCTCAGAAGCTGAGTTTCAGACCTGTAACCTTTAATGTTTAAAGCAGAACACTGATCAAAATCTCTACCCTATAGCTGATATATTGAAGGAAAACTTATTAAATGCTAAATAATTGTCAATAAAATGGGGTAAAGAAAGTGATTTGTCAAAAGAAATATTTTACAATAAATAAGGTCAAGATAATTTAAAATTTGCTGCTAGACAATTTAGAGATAAAATTACTGGCTATTTGCCTATTATTTAGTTACTTTGTTACTAACAAAAAAAAACCTAAAATTTTAGGGAAATAATTTGATATGAGGTGGCAGGGCTGAGATCTGCCTATATGATTTGAAGTTTTTTATTTATTTGGAGTTTGGGTTTTTTGTTTGATTTTTTTTTCAGTGGAAAAACCACTGTATGAGTTGCTTAAAGAGTAAACAAACAAATATTAACAAGAAAAACATTAAGGTTTTACATAATTTGATATCTACTCATTAAAACAGTTTTACCACCAATGGAATTAATTCAATGTGGAGCTATAGCAAATGTGGAATTTTACATAAATTTTTCAAATGAATGGTGGAGATCTACAAAACAAAATGCGGGTTTTCTGCATGTTCCTTGTTTTTTTCTAGATTTTTGGTTATTCATTAAATGTAGGAAAATGTTTTTACTCTTATTAAGTGCAAAATCTTCTATTAAAACTATGTATCTTATAAAATAGTCATATGAAGCAAAATTCTTCAGAAAACCTAGTATCTAAATAGATTCCTTTACTGTTTTATAACTTCATAAGACATAAGGCAATTAAATAAACAGCTTCATCCAAATATTTAGCTTGCATATCAAGACTCAGCTTATTTAGTCTTTCAAAATGTTGAAAGCATAAAACAGAAAGGGTGACACATTAACTATAAATCTATGGTCCACAGTATTTTAATAAATTTCCTGTAACAGTATTTGCATTGTAATTAAAAACTATTCAAGCAAAAAGAAAAAAAAAAAGAAGAAAAAAAAAAGAAACAAAACTTCTCAAAGACAGGAAATTAGCTGAAAATGGTTTTTACGACATTGATAAATCGAGCATGAAGAGCCATTGTTTTAATTACTGTATGGAAAAACAGAAATTAGCCCAGAAGACATGACTGAGTAGACACTTGCAGAGATAATGTATTTTATGTGTCCTTCAGGCTCAAGTATTCAGTTAAGTGAAAGAGGCTGAGGTTTCTACCTGTTAATAAAGACTGCAAAAAATGTATTAAATTAGTTATTTACATTGTTTGCAGGGTAGTGATCATATCTGGGCTTTCCCAGGGAAAGAGAGAAAGAGATTCTCAAAAACAGTTACCATGGAGACATAAAATCAAAGAAAAATAATTATTACTCAGGGGGAAGAACTCAAATCTGTGCTGTTCACTGAAATAAAACTCATGTAAGAGTTTAATAGGCTGTCTATATGATCAATTCTAAAGTATCAATGAGGAAGGAGATGTCTAATGATTTTAATACTCTTCAGTTTTCCTATGAAGAAGAAATTTACTGGACATAACAGTACAAAACACATTATTTTTCCCAGTCTCTCTACTATGGGTAGTTTCTTTGCCAAAATTCAGGGATGGGGATGTCTGCTGTTCTACCAGAGAAAAAAAAAAAAAAAAGCAGCAAGTAGAGAACTGATTTCATCCACTTGGAGTGCAGTTTTCTTAGACACAAATTTTGTATTAAGTTCCTGCAGTATTCCCTTCCCAGACCATATTAACCAAGTGTAAACTGGAAAAGGTACTGGCTCATTATTCTTTTCAGAAAAAGCTCAGCTTATGTGTAACTTAATCAGCCAATTAACAAAGTTCAGAGAAGATTCATTTCAACATTTCTCAGCTTTTTGGAAATAATACAGTCTACTTTTCATGCATATATCTTTGTATGATCCTCCAGAAAGTAATCTTCCCCTCTCTACCAGCTCACATTTAAACCCAAACTCAAGTCCAATCATGCATGTAACATTTTAAGCTATGAAAAACAACCTAATTACCTCTAAAGTGAGATGGGGCAGAGAGTGTTAATTACTGCTAGCTGTCAGTAATTAATTAGCTTGCAGGCATGGTTTTAGTAAACTAACAGCAACCAGAGATGTTTCTTTCTGTTCTGGAGCAGCTGAACTACTGTTTTATCAAAGAATCTTTCTATATATATGTTTTTTTCTGTCATTTTTCAACTTCTTTGAGAATCGATGACCTAAACTTTATCAATCACATCACTGCTACATTAGTCCCAGAACCTATGAGCTACTATCTGTTCCTTTGCAGATCTCTTCTTATCTGTAATCAGCATTTATTACACATGTACCTAAATACATGTACCTCTAAATACATAAAGTAATATTTATTGTTCTGGCAACTTTTCATCCATGTCCGTAACTATCACCGACAAAATGCCAACAGACCTGACAGAATTCCAACGAGCTTAATCTTTACCTTCCTACCATTGAACATCTGTACAAAACTGATGTGAGACTGAATTACCCATACTATCCAGGTAAAAATCAGTTTTGCATTACTTTAACATTAAACATAAATTGAATCCTCTCTAAGTTTTTTTTTTTTTTTCCAGTATGTATCTTAGAAAAGCATTTAAAGGAAAACTGGGGAACAAGGTAGAAGCAAGATAAATTTAAGTGATGCTAAAAGCAGCATGGATAGTAGAACTTGCTTAATTTATAACATTTTCCACTGCTGAAATTCCTCTGATGCCTATTCAGCTGCCTGAATCTAACTCCTTTGTGTTTGCAATCCCTTTTTTTTTTTTTTTTTTTTTAAATTTTCTCTTCTCACCATGAGGTAGAAATCATCATTAACTGTCACCTTTGGGCATTCTTTGATCAAACCTCTTATTGTTGTGACAAAGTTCAAAGAATGGGAACTGAATTGAATTTTGCAAGTGACACCTATTTGTTTCAGACCAGAAGCACCCACAGGGCTGCTTAACCCAGCCTTAGTTAACCCAACCACATCAGAACAGCACCTGGGAAATTTTTCAATACCATGTATGAAACAAAACGCAGGGATACAAAAGGTCATAGAGCACAGATTCCTATTGTATCAACAAAGTATGACCCTGTTTGATTGTTCAGTTTTCCATGATGGACAATTCATAGCATGTCAACTTCCCAGCTGTCATGATACCCTTTTCGCTTGCCTTCAAGTTACGTTAACAGTATAGTGTAGATAACAACACTTAAGTGAATTAAAAGCTTTTTCATGTCTTCTGTTCAGCATTTTGCTTTCATCCTACAGAATTTCCCTCACGTTTTCCAGAAGACACATCACTGAGATTATAAATGTCAATTTGTCAAATTGTTTATCCTATCTGATTCTCTCCCAAACCAATTTCTTTGAGAAGAGAAAATCTGAACCTTTTTCCTGTAATCTCATATGCTGATTGCTAGTCCCATAAAAAAGAATAAGGTACAGATACAGACATAGACTTTCCCGTTCTTCTTCTACTTTCAAAAAATATTCTGGAGTCCCTAAGATCAAAAACTTCTTTTTGAAAATACAGTTTTAGCTGTCCATTCAGCTATTATTACCATTTGTATGAGCATGGAATATGCTTTTTGTCAAAGAATGACAATCCGCTTTATTATCATGCTAAAACAGACTGTACTCTGAAATAGTTTCCTGTGAGTTAGCTTGCACTGGCTCACTTCCTAATCTGTAGCATAAAGATCTCATTACAATGAACAGATCCTGTGAATAAATTAAAAGTTTCTTCTATAGTATACCCTAATTATACCACCTATAGATTGCATCTGTTGCCTAAATGATCTCAAAAATAATTATGAAGAACCAAAGTTGATATTGAGTCTCATAAAGTCAACAATGTTGTTGCAGCTACAGTATTTGACCCTACTGTAACTGCCATACCAGACTCTGTTTTCAAGTTCAAATGAAGTTAACACTATTGCAAAAGCCTCTCTGTGCTAAACTACCTTTTATTCTAACAGAAGTGGGCTCAAGCAACACACAAAGCTTTGTTTCATGATAGCATCCATCCCGGGGGAAAAAAACAAAACAAAACAAAACAAAAAAAACAGCAGAAACAAAATCCTCGCATGAAAATCAGGGGGTTTATTCAAACTCATTATGGAAGTGGGTTCCTATATAAAATCTGAATATCTGAATTTTAACTTGACAACTGCTTACATGTGAATTGGCTTTTTGGATCATCTGTTCTGTTCCCTGTGTGTATTTAGAGAGCTATCTGCTTGTATTTGTAACTAAAAACAGAGCTAAAGAAGGAAAAGTAGAAGGCAGATTCCCTTTTTTTTTTTTTTTTTCCTATGCACAATGACTAAAGTGTATAACATTGCTCCAAACATTGCATAGTTGCAGAGCTGTTACTGAAGATACTGTTTAAAGAAATATATGTCAACGGAGTGTGAGGGATTAATTTGATGTGAAAATATATATTCCTAATCATTATTTCATGTAAACAGGGAGGGACACTTCAGTGATTAAAGCTCTAAGTAACCGAGGATAAGAGGCTTATATTTCTTCTTTATACCAATCAGACTTTTTTGTGGTCTTCAGCTCCTCACAGACAAGTATGTATGAGATTTGTTTTTAAAACCCTCCTCAGTCATTTATCTGATTTTTTTTATGATTAAGTACTTTTAGGACTCTGACTCTTAGACTTTTAAGGTGTATATAGGCTTTGCAGTAAGGCAGCTATCTCCACAGCTGGAAAGATTATAGCCATATGAGCACGACATTCATTAGAATAGGTGCGGACAGTAACATGGTATCACAGCTGGTTTACCAGCTGGTATTTTCACATCATGCTGCGTGATTCTAATCATACATGTTTGCTTGGACAGAGCTTTGACATTTTGATGAAATAGTATGTAGAAATACTCCAAATATCTCTGTTTCTCCTGTGTGAAATGGTAATAGTAAAACTTCCTGAATTCAAAAAGTTGTTTCAATAATAAGTAAGATAAATAGCTTTGAGGATAAATTATATTTCATGTAAAAGGAACCATATAAATATTGAAGTATATGACCATATAGGAAATGAAGCCAGTAAAAGGCAAATACAGCTGTGTTGTGTATCCGTAACCACATAAGCATGATTCTGTTCTTGCCTGAACTTTGTCCAACTGAGAGACTGACTGACTCTCAGCAAACCTTCGTAATGCAATAGCATCCCTCGTGTGTTTTGTATGTGCTGAAACAACACACAACATAAGCACAATGAAGAATTTATATGAGTAAATGATCTTTACACCAGTCTAAGTTTTAGCATTCTAATCAAGGAATTATTAGTGTTCGAATTACTACAGTATTCTAATAACTGTAATTATTAGTATTCTAATAACTGTTAACTTTTATAATCCAAATTACCTATTACAGCTAATTCTCATCAATAGTATAGGTAAAATCATTATACACAGAGTTCTTGGTATCTACCACTTTTCTTATGTTATGTTCAACTTTCCAGTTCTCCAGTGGGTTCTAAGATTGATGGTTTCCATTTTCCTTAAAAAAACAAGAGCTGTTTGGGCAAATCATCAGTCTAAATCTTTTCCAGGAGGAATATAATGTTGTTGTTGGGGGAAAGTGTCTTCCTCCTTACTCTTGGGATTGTTTGGGATATTTTCATATGTTTTCTAACACCACCTCCTTAATTGTTCTTTGATTCCACTTTATATCAAATCTACTCTATGTGGTACATTTTCCATATGTTGGGTACTTATTCTTTATTTTCTTTGTTATCTATAAAACCAGCTGTACCCAGCTATCAAGGTTGCACTCCAGAGGTGGTCATTAATTGACCACTACTGTAGTGTTTATAGCCCTGGGCCTCTGGTATCATCCTGTGCCTCTGCTTTCAATCCCTCTGCCATCCTTCCGTGCTTGTACTCTTCTATGCTGCATTTATATTACAGGTTCATAGATAGTTCACACTGCACACAATAGCATAGTAAGTCTAGACAAAAACTTGGTAAGTCCTAGTTCTGAAGTTTTGTGGAGTTAAAACAGACCTGTGGCCTTTTACTAGCAACTATAAGATGTAAACCTCTAGAGATACAGGGCTGCAATAAACACGGTGTAACATAAAGAACACTTAACCTCACCAGACTGAATTTAGTTCATGGTACTCTAAAAGACATACCTTAACTCAAAACATTGATACATTAGGTATGGACTTCGTTCTGAAACTATATGTAAGTTGTATTGCCATGCTTCAACTTGTTTCAATTCTAAATTATCTGCTGAGATCAGTGGCACAACTATACTGAAATCAAGGGGATCTGTGCCAGCATACACCCCACTCGGAGCAAAATACCTCTTCGTTATTCAGGATCAGCACCAGTCCACTGCACTCTTGAAGTACCACTCCAGAGTCTGAAAGCACTACTACAGCCTGAATCTCAGAATGCAAGAATGCTCATCTCTATGTCTCCTGCTATCTCTCTGTAGATGGATGATTTTCTGACCGTAATAATGGCTATACTTTTTAGAAGAATGCTTTGAGATTGTTTTTGGTTCTATTTATGCTTTTACAGCTGTCTCTACTTTGCTTCTTTCAAATGCTCTTACAGAATTCCTGTGGATGTTCATATTAATATGTCAATTTTTAATGCAATTTCACCACATAGCATTTGCTTCTGTGGCCTTCTCTATATATGTGGTCTCATGTAAACCCCACAAAACATTTTTTTATTATTGTTTTTAATACTGAATGCAGTATGCCATTGTACCTTGTATTCTTCATTTAAATAGAAGTACTGAAAATAAGTCTAGACCCCATTAGCTGATGATTTTTAGAGTAGATGGCATAAATTACACCTCAATCCAATTTTACTTGCAATTTGTTACTCTACAGACAGAATTAGAGATGTTCACTCATTTTATGCCATAATATTAATTTCTGTTTGACCTATAATGAGCAAATGCTTTTTTGAACACAGCAAATTAAAGAGATGGACAGGCACCTTTTATTAATACAGATTTTTCTCTTTTGAGTCTTTGTGTAGATTTTGGTAACCAAAATAATTTGCCTTTTTTCCAGCAATTATCTTCTGTCATTTTGTGAATGACTTGAAAGAGGTTAATCCATGTACAACAAAGCTAACACTTTTTAATGCAGAAAAAGATGTTATCAAAGAACCCTGAGCTCAGTTCCTAACAAAAGTATCTATTGAAACTGGCTTTATTTTTTAGGGAAAAAAAAAATCCAGAGGACAGCATGGCAGCATGATTATCTATTTTTTTCTCAGCAGAAAAAAAATGTGTTTGCCTAGATCCAGTAATTGAAGTATTCACCTGCTGTTTTGCTGGCATTTTCCTACAAAGTATTTTGTGATTCTTCCTAGGATACCATAAAAATATTATGACGGTTTACATGTGTACCTGTACTATTTTTCATTTTCTTAACCTCAGTTATATTATAGAAATTGTCAAGTACTGAAGTATGTGTTCCATTTAGTACTAACTGTTCTAACAGTATTGAGGAACTGGCACAGCAGTGACATAAAACAGCAGAGGGTGAGTATCTCCTTGCTTATTAGTACTCTGAAATTCCTTTTTAAATTCATGCTTGACAATTACAGCCTAAGGTGCTTTTATATATATATATAATATATATATATAAAATGTCTTATAAACATTCAATTCCATCAAGTCCCTAAATAAAAAATTCTGGGATGATCTTGGTGTGAAATTCAGCTGCATGACTAAGTACTGACTTCACCTGTCAGCTCCAAAAGTGATTATACTCTTCGAGACAGTTTTACCACTGCATTTACAAGCTAGTTTACAATCCCATGGCAAGTTGAAAGGGAAAAATAAGGAAGGAGGTACATAATCTTCAAAATCAGTTCACAGGAGAATAATTGTGTTATTCATGTCCACAGGCACTTATGACAATAATAGTCCTCTTCCTGAAGGGCTGAAAGCTTCAGTCAGAGGCAGTTCTTTCCATTTCTTTTCCCCTTTAAGTTTAATTCTTTCACCATTTCTATAACTGTATGTCTTATCAGCATGCAATATGTAGTGCCAGTTCCTACATTTATTTTCCTATCTCAGATTATGTTAGCCTCGTTGTTTTTGTAGTCCACTCTAGTTAAGAGACTGGTCTAAGCAACAGAGACATATCCATGAGTAAAGATCTTTTTGCTGGGCTGAGACATTTGAATCTTTTCCATCTGCTGTTGTATATATGCTTCTGTCACCAGCCTAAATGCCTCAGGATAATGGAGGAGAAAGGACTTAGTTATAGAAAGCTTTGTATGCTGAAGTTAGTCCTCATGATGCTTTTATCACTTCAGTGCAGACTTTGAAGACAGGGGATAAAGACCATGTAAGAAATACATCCAAATAATAAGGTGAGTATGCAGAGACACTAATTATTTTCAGAGCACTTTAGAGCCATCTTTAATGAAGACTCAATATTGATTAAAATCACTCATAGGGCAAATCTTCTGAGTGCAATAGAGCTCTATCAAGTATGAAATTGGCTCCTGGCTTGCCACTGCAACCTATTCTCTTGTGCAGCAAATAGAGTTATCAAATCTGGGCCAAATGCTGCGATACCCAACAGTCAAATGTCTCACAGCCTTTGTTCAGGCAAAAGCATCACTTTCTGTGTTTCTCTGTGTAAAAAATCCAAATGGATTTCAAGACTGGACCCATTGTTACTAATACTGGTATTACGGTATTTCTAGGAAATTTTTATGAAGGACAAAAGAAAGAGATATCAAAATGTGTTCCTTTAGATTACAGGGGATTAGGATGATTTGTTTTAGAAAGAAGTGACAAGCAATACATAAATATCTTTTACAAGATTTTAACAACGCAAATAAATCTGTAATGCTGAAACTGATGACCCCATTTTGTATGCTTATTACATGACATTTCATAGTTAATGTACTTTCAGTATATCCAAAGAAATGATCATGCTGCTCTTCAATACATTGAGTAGGCAAGTAAAATAACTTAGAGGAAGCTATGACCTCTGTACAATTGAAATAAAAATGCATTTTCTGAGACTATTAAAAAGAACCTTTTCTTTTTTTTACCTTTCAGCTTTTGACATCATGTAGGATTGACTTTGCACAGGTACTGTGGAAGTGCAGGGCATAAAAAATCATTACTGTCAGCAAGAGAAAGAATGGCATCATCTCATTTATGATTTGTACATTTGTACTTTCATGCAAGAGATCCAGGTTAGTCACCCAACTTGGCTTAAAATGACACTTGATAACTAATGGGTAATAGTGTCTAGTAAGAATGTATTTACAGTAATTTCTAAAGACCATTTGAATATTCATGACTGAAAGATGCCTTAACCTAAATAATAGCAATATTATATTAAAAAAAGCTTCCTATTTGAAACACCTTAAGCAAACAAGGAATATGACAGTTTCCACAGGGAGCCTTAAATATCCTAAATTCCTCCAACAGAAGACATCTAGAAATTTCATTTTGTACTGGACATGTTTTTAATGTTCCTGATGTTCCCGAAGCAGGTAAGATCTGATATACTTTCCCAGTGATTTATGAAGATTAAAGTACTAGTGGCCCAGATTCATTCTGATATTAAACATAACAGAATATTTTTCATTTTATCCACTTGGCTAATCATGATAGTATAATTACATATATAAAAATTTAATTCAATAAACAACAAGAGCAAGACATTTATTAGTGACTCAATTTCTGTTCCGAGTAGTCCTGTAGATGTAATGTTGAATTGGAATTTACCATTTAATAAAATTGCTATTAACAGAATGAAAAATAATGTTACAATCCTTTTACATTGTTAATTGTTCCTGATCCATACCAACAGAAGACCTGCATTTTTTTCAATTAGAATTTCATATAACTAAATGATTTATATACAGAATTTTTCATTGTTGTTTTGCACTGAAGCATTCAAAATAATTGGATAATCTCTATTTCAGATTACTAATTAGACTGACAAGAAGATGAAATTAATTTTCTGACTATCAGGAATGAAATTTGCTCTTAGGGGAAAAAACTATTAATCATTTGTAATAGCAGGTCTTCTTTATCAAACTTGAAGAATAAATAACACAGAAGAAAAGTATAGCTCTTCAGTATTTTAATAGATACAACAGAAGTCTCCCCTGTCTCAGCAATTTTATGAGTATAAAAATGGATTAGGCAAACTATGTAACATGCATTCTTTTTCAGCTACAGAGCCTAAGTAAGACTTCTGATTGGTTTATGAGAAGCTTATGTATTCAAGACCAGCACAAGTTGTGATGGGTTAAACTTAGCTTTAAGATCCTTTCCAGCTTACGTGTCCACAATGATAGATAGATAGATGGGCAAACAAGAATTTGGACAATAATGTCCTGTGAAATCAACAAATACCGTATTTCCAAGGTTTTTTCTTGAACAATATCATGGTTTCTTTAGCTATTTGCACAAACATAACTACCTTTTAGAGTTATACATGGGGAAAAAAAAGGAAAAACAGATAAGACAGATAAGACTGAATTTGATATAAGGAAGCCCAAATTACATTTTCTGACAACTGCAGAATATATTCCCAGATACAGTTAGGTCACAGGATCCAAGTATGTGCTTCTACTCCTACTCTGAAGGAAAAAAAAAAGTTTAATCTTACAAGCTGAATGTGAATGGAAAATAAATGGTTTGCACAGAAAGAAATATAAACTTCATTTGTTTCAGAAAATTATTACGTAGATTAGTTTCTTGTTGTCTTGCAGTATCAGGAACACTGTAATTATGTTTTCATTACCAAAATATCTTTTCCCTTGCTACTCCTTTCAAGACTTTCATTTTGTTGTTTTTAACATCCACTAACAGGAAAAGTTGCTGAATCTGTTCAATTCCTGTTTTCAGGAGAATACATATTCTGGAAAATCAACTCTCAGGATGTAAATTATCCAAATAGCCCAAATGTTTTGTTTCGCCATGGCTTAAGAAGGATATAGAAAGTTCATCAGTTTTTATTTCAAGGCAAGAGCAACTATTTCCAGCATGGCAGTATGTCACCAGCCTTTCAACATGAAACACATTTGTATTCCTGTCCTTTCCAAGTTCATCCTCCTGCATCTTTCTGTCTGTTCTCTCCCTGAAAATTCTGCCTAATTAATGAGGGAATTTGGGAAGCAGTGCAGCTTATAGATCACTACACTTTGACTTCCTTAGAAAGAAGAAATTCCAGAGAGTATCGATATTCGTCTTCCTATATCTTGTGTCTTCCAGAAATACAGGAAAATATTGCCATGCAGTTCCCAGAGTACCGAAGGAACAGGGATTTGAAAGCGACAACATAGCTGTGTTTCACCTCTTCAGAGCTGTCTTACTGGATCACGCAGGACAGAGATATAAGCCTATGCAAATGATATCATTGAGACTTATGCAGAGAATAAGAAGTTTGGCAGAATGGTTTTGAGGCAGTGTGGTTGGATATGACTGGTGAAAAGGGAAGTAAATCCATTGAGAGAAGCTGACTGAAGGTGGATTACTTGGAAGAACTCAGGTATTTTAGCAAGAAACATCTAACGTTCTGATGGCTGTAAGGAAATGCAGTGGGATGGGCTGATGGAGAACAGGCTTACCTCATATACTAAGAGCTTGTGGCTCATGTCATCAGAGAGATTGGATATTCCTATATGACAGTTTTCATGGTTTCATTTTACACCATAGATGATAAGCTATGACTTTGCAATCAAATCAGTTAAATTTACCATTTCCTGTAAACTTGGTTCAGCTTTAAAAAAAGACATATTTATTCAATATGTGGTATTTTTAGAATACTTATTTTTATGATAAACAAAGTCTTACAGGATCCCTGACAAAAGTTTATCACTGGCACATAAAAAACATATAGCAAGAAACTAGTCCCATGTCACAGGTCATACAATTTAAAGCAATAGAAAAGGTCAGTTATCTCCTCTAGCCCTTCCTAATTGTTTCTGGTCTTATAATGCATACATAAAATGAAGACCAGGTTTACTACTGCTTTTTTCCTGATCTTTGTAAGATAATGTTATGGTTGAAGATGTGGTAATTTTTTTTTTTCTAAAATTATTTTTTTCCTATTTCTGAAAGAACTGATTTAAACCGTTATATTTTTTCCAGTTCCTACCTAATTGTAGTCTTCAGGTAAGTCAGGAGAAAAGTCCATGGTGTTTGAATAGTTTACTTAATGGGAGAGATAGTTTGGACATCTACTTTATTCATACATATATTTCCCAACAAAATAGCTTCATTTAAAAAATCAGTTTCATTTGAAAAGAGTCCAGTGGGCTGAGTGCTCCTTTTTTTCAACACAAAAGAGGGAACACTGCAAGGATCAGTTCAGTATCTAAAACTGGAATCAGCTCTTCAAGCGAAACTTTGTTAGTGAAAGGTCTGTCTGAATTTTTTCCTTTTTGATACATCAGTATCAAAAGGTATCAGTATTTTGGGGTGTATCAGCAGTTGGTGGTATGGTCTTCCCAAGGGCATTTAAGGACTTGTGAGTAAGTTTGTTACTCGCCTGTAGCAAAGTAAGACAAGAAAAGGAGTCAGTGGAGCATTTAAGTGGAAAGGGAAATCTGAGTGAGTCAGTGAGGATTTAAAGAAACAACAAAGTTATTGTTTTCTGGACAAGAGAAGAGCAGTAAAAAGAGAAAGGCCTTGGTGCCTTAGCTAGCCATTTTGGTTTATTATCTGTGTTTATGTTAGGTTAGCAATCTCAGACTGCCTCAGTCAAAGAGGCTATAGGATTTCTGATTGAGTGATTTTGTCAAGGAGTCCATGAATGGCATAGAAGCAGAGCCGAAGGGCTCAGTTTGCCACCACTACACAGAAATTTCCCAGGATCTCAACTGGACTATGGGACTCAAATGTCCTCCCCTTTGAGTCAGAGGGACTGTGGGCAATTGACTCAAAGGGCAGGAAACTGCTGAGGAGATCACATTATTAGGCCTATAGCCAGGTAGAGGCATGACTGGCTAAAAGGAAGTGGAATTATTTAAGTTATTAACTTATTATATTTATGCTAAACCAAAGCAAAGAAAAAGATACTGATGAGAATGAGATATTTTCTTTCTTTGTGAAATTTGTAAGCAGTTATTTCAGATCAGAAGCATTTTGCACCTTTGATAGTCTCATCTTTCCCATCATGTTTGTCAATGAACAAAAATACCAGTCTAAAATTTCTTCTTTTTTCTCATTATCCTAAGAAAAAAAATTCCAAAAATTTCCTGTCATAGGCAATACATTTGTATAAATGTTTTGCTTTCTGTTCTTCTGAGTAAGAAAATTTATGTAGAATCTAAAACCAAAGGATATTCAGTGTGTAGGGACCCAGACTTCAAAGAATGTAAGGAAGAATCTGTGTTCGGATTGGAGAGTCCACTAACTAATCCAATCAGAAGTTTCCATAACTTAATTCCTCTGATGGCTACAAACCTGTTTCTATCAGCCAACATTTTAGTCATGGAAATTTTATACCTATTTCTTTCCACAAACAGTATCCATTTGATTTAATTTTTTTTTTCTTACTCCCTGACATTTTTTCTTTTAATGTATTTATAAAGAATATACATTTTCTTATAATTACTGGGGTTTTATGTTTAATTAGGCTGACCTTCCCACCCACCCCCCCCCCCCCATACAAACCAATGTGGTTTACTTCATTTAATTCACATAGAAAGTTATCCAACTTATTAAATTAAAATGTCAAGTTGTCCTGGAATAGTAAATTTTTCATGAGTCCGTGCTGTGTTTTATTTCATTTTACTTTGAAATGTATACATTTATCTATGACTAATATTAAAACTGGTGCTAAATCTTGCCCATTATTAAGGGCAGCTTGAGGAGACCTTAGCTGCTCAGAGTCTCTAAACCTACAGTACAACCTTTTACTTGCTGTATTTAACTAGAAATCCTGCTGTCAGCAAGTGTTTTCCATATGGAAGGTGTGGTCTGGACTTCACTGGACTTAATTGGAGATAATAAAGTAGGATGGCCAAAAAAGGCCTAAAGGCCCTCTGTCATAGCCGTGTCATTAGAATTGTATAGGAAAGAGAGTGGCATATCAAGGAAATATTTTTTGTGTTCCATAGCTTTCATTTTTGTGTTTAAACCAGTCCCTGAAAGAATGATCCAGAGAACACTTCGCTTGAGAAAATGAAAAAGACAATTAGCTTCCATATTCAAAGGAATATCTGATTAATATGCTCTATCTGATTAAATTATTTTACAGGTACTGTTATGTTTGACATGCCTATTATGTTTAGTGTCATTTAACTTCAATTTAAACCCATGTATTTCACTGCAAATCCTTTGAAGTCATCTAATATTTACACTGTTGCAAATATACTGAAAGGAGCACAATTCCTTTTCTGCATTATGCTTTGCTACGATAAAATAGCTTATATTTCATTCTTATCTCTCTCTCAAATCATATCCTCCAAGATTAGAACAACTTGCTTGCAACATCAAAGGTAATAAGCATCTTCTCCTGCATTTCCTCATGAAAGATATTGCTTTCAAAGTTATAGATAAGTAAATGAGGGCATTTGTTCCAGTACTTCGTATGCTGTATGCTTAGATCACTGATAGCAATTAAAATTTAAATTTGTTCAATTAATTTGAGGTAGTATCTCATATAGGTTCTTAACATTATAAGATAATAGAAACTTTTGCTGCATTTCATGACAGCAATGGATTAAGTGTTTTCAGTCAAGGGTACTCAACTGTGAAACAGCTTAGAGAAGTGAAAACATTAAGGCAAAGTACATCTTATCTTCAAAACATGCTGCAAAATCCATTTTCCATACCCTTCTCATTTTCATTAAAGGTAATGGACTTCACCATGGTGTATAATTGTAACATAGGAATTTTTACACCAATATGTATATAACATTTTCTTACTCACTGCCCCATCTCTGATATGGGCCGTACCAGGCACACTATAGAAAACTGCAAATGCTTCATAGCATACACCTGCTGAATAATTAAGTTACAGCAAACACGTCTGAGCTTCTGCAGATAAAATTAATCAGAAAAATATAGCAATCAGTCAAAATGTAAACATTTATCCCTCTGGATATTATGTAGCGTTTTAATGGAACTTTTCCTTAGAGGATGGCTTCAAATTCTGTCTGGTTTTCCATCCACTCATTCAGAGAAATATTTGACAACAAAACCGAGTAGCTGCATGACAACCTGCTGAAGTGTTTCAGAGCCAGAAATTTCAGTATTCCTTACCTTTTTTACAGAAGACTTCGAAATTCTTGGATTTTATTCCTAACTAACTGGGGGGGGGGGGGGGGGCCGGCGACGGGGGGGGGGGGGGAAGGTCTACAAAACTTAATTGCTTTGTTACAAACAACTCTGTCCAAAAGTGTGAGAGTTTATCTATTCCCTTTTCCAATATAACAGGGTAAGCTTTGTGATTATCTATATAAATGTTCAATTAGCCTTAATGATATTTTATGGTGATTAGATTCACAGACTGAACAGTATTATTGTTAGGGATACTCATGGGGAAAAATAAGGAGAAAAGCAATTCTAACTTTGTATGCACAGTGAAGGACTCTGAACTAGCTTGTACTACAGAGGAAAGAGATCTCAGAGTTATAATACATTATACTATGAAAATAGAGTAATCATCTTAATGTTCAGAAGCAGTCAAACAAGCAAATTGAGTATTAGGATTTATTAGGAAAGGAATGGAGAACTAATAAAAAAAAAATGTTGTGGCACTGTAGAACACACAGTGTTCCTGGAACATGAATTGAATTTGTGTTTATTTCTGTTCCCCTGATTAAAAAAAAAAAAAAAAAAAAGGGATAAAATAAAACTTGGAAAAGGTAGTAAGATGACAAAAAGTAGAAGAGTTTCCATATAAGTAATGTTTAAAATCACTACATTCGTGTCATCCTAGGAAAGAGTTAAATACTTTTTAATATTATAAAGATCTATCAAACCACAAATGTCCCAGAAAAGTTGTTGAAACTTTTTTTTTGTGGTGTCTTATAATTTAAGAAACAGGAGGCAGCAGATGAAATTATCATATGTCAATCTGAAAAACACTTTCCCACATAAAGCACAGGTAAGTGATGGAACTCACTGCAATAATATATTGTGCATGAAAAATTTTATATGAGTTCAAAAGCAATTATGAAAATTAATGGAAGAAAAGCTACCAAGAGTTATTAAACACACGTAGCTCAGCAACTCATATCCCTGTCTCACACGGACCAAACAGTAAAGTCCAGAAAAGTGTAACACAAAAATATTGCAAAACACTTACCTTGTTCTTATATTCTTTCTAAAATGTTAGTATTAGTCATTCTTGGTGATAGAATTAGTCTGATCAGCACATGATGAGGAAGTCATATTATTGCAGGAGAAAGAGGACGAGGAGAAAATAATTTTTAAATATCATATAATAATGATATTTAATAATATTTCTTTTATTATAAATTATTATATAATAATTTTAACAATACTATTGACGATGATCCTAAACTGGGAGGTGCTGTTGACTTTCTCAAGGGACAAGAGGCCCTGCAGAGGGATCTGGTATATTGGAGCACTGAGCAATTTTCAATGCCATGAAGTGTTACAAGACCAAATGCCAGATTCTACACTGGGACAGAGTAACTCTGGGCACAAGTATGAATTGGGAGAGGAGTGGCTGGACAGCAGCCCTGCAGAAAGGGACCTGGGGATGCTGGTCGACAGCAGACTCAGTATGAGCCACAGCGTGCCCTGGCAGCCAAGAGGGCAAACCACATCCTGGGGTGCATCAAACAGAGCATAACCAACTGGTCAAAAGAGGTGATTATCCCACTGTATTCAGCATTGGTGTGGCCTCACCTTGAGTACTGTGTGCAGTTCTGGGCCCCACAATTTAAGAAGGATGTGAAGGTCCTTGAATGCATCCAGAGGAGGGCAACAAAGTGGGTGAAAGGGCTGGAAGGAATGTCCTATGAGGAGCGGCTAAGGACTTTGGGCTTGTCCCAAAGTTTGGAGAAAAGGAGGCTGAGGGGCAACCTCATTGCTCTTCACAGCTTCCTGAGGAGGGGAAGTGGAGAAGGAGGTGCTGAGCTCTTCTCCCTGGGATCCAGTGATCGGACACATGGGAATGGCTCAAAGCTGCGCCAGGGGAGGTTTAGACTGGACATTAGGAAGCATTTCTTTACCGAGAGGGTGGTCAAACACTGGAACAGGCTTCCTAGAGCAGTGGTCGATGCCCCAAATCTGTCAGTGTTTAAGAGGCATTTGGACAATGCCCTTAACAACATGCTTTAGCTTTTGGTCAGCCCTGAATTGGTCAGGCAGTTGAACTAGATGATCGTTGTAGGTTTCTTCCATCTGGAACTATTCTATTCTATTCTATTCTATTCTATTCTATTCTATTCTATTCTATTCTTTCTATTCATCTTTGATCACACAGCTGCAAAAGCTGTGGTGATACTTAAACCATGCATTCTCCTACACACACCTGCATCAAATTATTATCAAAATTAACAAAAGTATATTCATCTTCTTAAATAGCATCTAGGAACTTATTCATTTCAAGTCCTTTCAAACTCTTGTCTTCCTCAGAAGGAAGATGATGGCACACACAGGCTATTAGAAAACAGAGACAGGTCCCAGAAATCCACTTACCTCCTTTACCTTTCCATTAGCTCTGTGCTCAGCTGTTGAATGACAGGAAGGTCCATACTTGTGTCTGGGTCCTGACCATGATGTTGTCTTTTGCTTGCAGCATAAATGGTTGAGGCTTTGCTTTGAAGCACAATACATCCCAAGGGACTGATGGAAAGGAGAAGTCAAAAAAGCCAGGTTAAATGGTGCATTGTAAAATGCCAGTGGCAGATGCAAAGATAAAATATCTGTGTGCTCCCAGTCTCACTTTTCAGCCATCCAGTATGTCCTTCATCAGACACTTATCTTTGCAAATATACATGGCATGAGGAGAAGGCATTGCAATCCTTTAAACTCTTTCCTAGCCCTATTCCTAGAGGGCTTACAGAGAGTATTGCTCACTCTTTCTTTCTGCCTTCCTGTCTTTCTTTCATTATCTCTCTCTCTTTCCTTTCTTTCTTCCTTCCTTCTTCCTTCCTTCCTTCCTTCCTTTTTCTTTCTTTATTTCTTTGTTTTTCTCTTTCTTTGTTTTTTCTCTTTCTTTTTCTTTCTTTCTTTTTCTTCCTTTCTTTCTTGCCTTCTTGACTTTCCTACATTTTCTGCCTTGCTTGTCTTCCTTCCTTCCCTCTCTCCTTCCTTCCTGCCTTCCTTCCCTCCTTCATTGCTTCCTTCCTTCCTTTCCTTCTTCTCCTTACATAAAATGTGAAGGCAAGCTCACACAACAGCTTGGGTTTCATGTTTTAGTTTCCTCTTACTTTGCTTCCTATATTTGGAGCCAAAGAGACAACAGGTCTGGCTTGAGCAGGCAGGACTACTTTCTTCTCTCAACCAACCATCTAAAGCATCCCAGGAAGAGTGGGAAGTGGGCAGGGCATATCTGCAAACCCCTGGGCTGTGCTATTCAGGTCTGCTCTACTCCCTCCCTGTCTTTGAGACGCTGGGGTTCTGCAGGCAGCTGCTCACTCAGGAAGGCAGCTATGCAGCTGTTGTTTCTATTGCAGCCAGCAAAGGGAAACTCCTCGTTAATTTTCCATGAGAATGCCAACCACTACCTTCTACTTGAACATTATGTGAAGAACAAAGTTGGCGTTAAAAAGTTGGAGTTAAGGAGAAAAGACAAAGATGGAGTTCTGCAGAAACTGGATTCTGTTGCCAAGGTGCATCCTCTTTCTCCCTGTCCCACAACAAGAAAGAGCCTTTCCACTTGGACCACTGCTTTGGCTGGAGAAAACATGCCCTTCTAACCCTCATGGCAAAGGCCTAAGGAGACCTGCAGAGAGAGTGGGACTGACTGTGGCTGACACTGGTACAGGTACAAGCATCCAGGGAAACATCCACAAGTACTCATAACCAAAACCAGCTTCATAAAGCTGCTGGAAGGCAGCTTGGCAGAAAAGGCTCTGGGGGTCCTGGTGGACACCAAGATGGACAGGAGCCAGCAAGGTGCCCTTGCCACAAAGGTGGTGAGTGCTACTCTGGGCTGCACCAGACAAAGCACTGCCAGCAGCTGGAGGGAGATGACCCTTCACCTCTGCTCAGTGCTGTGCACAAGTATAGGGTCCCCAGTAAGAAGCTGCCATGGACATACTGGGGAAAGCCGCCAGCGCCCCTCTCCTGGGCCACACACACCCAGCATGACTGTTGAGGTCAGAATCGGATGCTGTGTTGACCCGGTGCTGGCCTAGCAATGGCCCCAGTGCCTGGAGGGACGGTGCTGTGTCGGCACAGATCAGCACTGAGGAGGGTCAGGCTTTTGCCAAGCAGCACAGATCATCACTGGAGAAAGTCAAACTCTTGCTGAGCAGCACAGACAAGGCATCGGGATCCCGCCTTTGCAGCCTCACTTGGGCTGGCTGGGCAGTAGCCTGGAGGATTTTTTTATTACTTTTTTTTTTTTTTCTAAATACAGCTAAAACAGACGAATGTAGGTATATAGTAGAAGAAACATAGGCCAGAATACATTAAGCCCATTAAACCACAGACATCCTGCACCGTTGCTCTGTCATTATTGTAGAATGTTTCCAATGTTTATTACTAGGCATTATTATAATATTATAATATAAGAAAATGTAAGAAAGTAAACTGATGTGGTCACCAAACCCAATGAGCTATTAAATAGGTAATAGTAATCTTGAAAGAGACTCGTAATATTGAAGTAGCTGTTGTGGTTTAACCCCAGCCGGCAACTAAGCACCACACAGCCACTCGCTCACTCCTCCCTGGTGGGATGGGGGAGAGAATCAGAAGAGTAAAAGTGAGAAAACTCATGGGTTGAGATAAAGACAGTTTAATAGGTAGAATCATAGAATCATAGAATCATTAAGGTTGGAAAAGACCTCTAAGATCATCGAGTCCAACCATCAACTCAACACCACCATGCCTACTAAACCATGTCCCTAAGCGCCTCATCTACGCGTCTTTTAAATACTTCCAGGATGGTGACTCAACCACCTCCCTGGGCAGCCTGTTCCAAGGCTTGACCACTCTTTCAGTAAAGAAATTCTTCCTAATGTCCAATCTAAACCTTCCTTGGCACAACTTGAGGCAATTGCCTCTCGTCCTATCGCTAGTTACTTGGCAGAAGAGACGAACACCCACCTCGCTACAACCTCCTGTCAGGTAGTCATGGAGCACGATGAGGTCTCCCCTGAGCCTCCTCTTCTCCAGGCTAAACAACCCCAGTTCCCTCAGCCGCTCCTCAGAAGACTTGTGCTCCAGGCCCTTCACCAGCTTCGTTGCCCTCCTCTGGACACGCTCCAACACCTCCATGTCCTTCTTGTAGTGAGGGGCCCAAAACTGAACACAGTATTCGAGGTGCGGCCTCACTAGTGCCGAGTACAGGGGCACGATCACCTCCCTACTCCTGCTGGCCACACTATTTCTGATACAGGCCAGGATGCTGTTGGTCTTCTTGGCCATCTGGACACACTGACGGCTCATGTTCAGCCAGCTGTAATAATAATCTGAAGTTTATCAGAAGTAGTTATTTATGGTACCTGCAGCAGTCTGTCTCTGACTGATGCAATTTAATTGAGGAGAATTCTCAAAAAAATGTTAGTTTATATCCAGGGAGTTTTGTCTCTGATGTTTTAAAGACTCTCATGTCTGTAACATAAAACCTAGAAAAAGTGTATGAACTAGACATAAGCTCATATATTAGAGTTATTTTAACTATTAATTCTATTATTAAACATAATTGACATGCAATAGCATGTGTTTTCAAGTGACTGCTTAAAACTATGAGCTTCAGTTTTCATTTATTTCCTCAAACAAATTATTTTTAGTTATTTCATGCTATAGAGAAAATATGTGGCGACCAGAAAGTGCAAATATTACAGGGCACAGACTAATGTAATTTTTAACAGTTGTTGTAAAGATATTTGTAAACTACTTGGGAAAGAAAAAGTTATAGCAAATAGTGTTTCATAAATACCTGTGACGTTATTACAATGAACCCTGTTTTCAGTATCTTGTGGCATTTCCATGATAGTGAAAGTCAGCTAGGGTGAGCAAATTAAGCGACACCAGAGGGAATTTGTATCAGAGACAAGGATAGATCTCATGAATTTACTGCTCTGTACTGAGGCTGTTAGGGTATATCTTTAAATTATGCTTTATGGTATCTGTTTAGATGCTGAGCACTTTTCAAGTGAAATTTGAAAATAATTCTATTTAATAATTTTACTTCAATTTTACTCTTTCATATTCTAAAGGTATGTCACATTTGTAATCAGAGAAGTGATTAGTAACCAAGTTATCTCGAGTCCTGACAGCAACAAACTCGTCTGATTCAAGCTAGTGTATATGTATGAGGTCCTGAGGTATACATGTTTTTTCAATACTTCAGCTGGTGAGATAAAGGCAACTTTAGTATGCCTGCAGATGCCACAGCTACCCACTGTGAGTGTGGTACATATCTAGCCTTAGAGTGATTTATAAGGAGATTAATGAGGACAGTCAGTTATATTTAATTGGGGAACAGTTTACTTAAAGGAGAAAAAATGTTAGAATAACTGGGAAATCAGGCACTATCCATCCCCTGAGTGTCCTGGGGCAGTGAGCCTTAAGGGTACATCTGTATTAGTGAATGAAATGTCCCTCACCAAGACCATGGTGTGTCTTGCCTGTATTTGGAAAACTGTCTTCCCTTCCCTTCCAAAATAGGTAGCTCCTGTTATCCCTGTGTCATCCCTGAACAAGGTTCATGCAATGTCTAGGAGAATATTTGTTTCACAAGCCAAACCTGCACCAAGGAGCTCATGGAGAGTTGTGCTTGAGACAGTGCTTGAACCCAGTGGCACTGTTTATTTAACTAGAACAGACATATCATACAAGTCCTGGGTGGCCAAGTCAGCACCGGTTCCTCTAGTGTTATTCTCCAGGCACTAGATGACCATGGTTTTTGGGTGCCCAGATCCACATCAGCACAGGCAGGTGAAAGCAAGGCACTCAGAAGCCAGGGGTACAGAGCAGATCAGATTTGCAAGCCGGGCAGTGAGGAGATGGGTGGAGACGCTTGCAAGCAATACAGCAGGGTTTGGGCAGTGTTAGTTAAAAAAGACCTGCACTGAGGCATGTTATGAATCTGGTAAATCATTGTTCTTTAGTGGAAAAGTGTTTAGAAGGGGAATGTCTGACCAGCTTTGTCACTGTATATGTATTGAATATCACTGCTTTCCCTCATCAACCCTCTTCCCTTTGCTTTTCTGCATCTCTGCAGCAGCAAAGAGAAACAGAGCTGCCACTGTCCCATTGAAAAGACTGTCATCTCGTTCCACTACCTAGTCCATATTACCTTCCTTAATAAAAACATAGAAAGGAGAAAGCCAAATTTGGTCCATGACCTATGAAGACTCCTGGACATGCAGCAGGCCCCTGCACCAGAAGGAGGTGAGGGCAGCAGAATGGCTTTCAAATGCCTTCTGAGGTGGGGAGAACTGAGCCCTCCTGCCCATGGTGTAAGCTGCTCCTCACAAAACTCAAGGACCAAGGATACTGATTTTCTGTCCTCAAGTTCTTTGAATATTTTTGAAAAACATGTTTCAAGAACTTCCAAGGAGTAAATGCTAGAAACTCATTGTTTCGTTATTGTTATTAAACATTAGTATGTGTTTTTACTCTCATTGATCTTACATGATCTTCACTTAAGTAGGTCAAGGTTGCTCTATAGTAGATGTGATAAACAAATGTGTATGTGTATGTGTTTCTTACTCCCAAGGTATAAATCTAAAAATTATCGTCTGTTTTCTTTTGGAGAAAGTATTTTCTATTTGTTTGTTTGTTTGTTTTATTTGTTTTATATATATATATGTTATGTTCTTATTATAAATATGAGAACAGTGATGATATATGTATATATGATGATATAGGTATGTATCATTACTGTTCTCATTTCTCTCTTTACCTGCAACTGAACAATAAAAGAATTTGGAGAAAATGCTCCCTCCTCCTTATCTTTCCTGTCAATTAGTGGGTCTGTCTGGTTCTTTTATTTAGTACATTGAATGTTTTGGGGTAATCTTTCTTTCATTTACTAGTTCATAGGGTCGTTGAACACTGCCTGTGCTATGGTTTATATCTGCTTGCAGTGATGTATGACTGGCACTGTGCTGTGTGAGTTTTTGTGTTTATATATCAACAAAGTATTTATTGTAAGATAATGCCCTGTCTCTCTCTAAAGAAGTAACATTTTCTATATCTTGACTTAAATCTTCTTACTTGGATTCCATATTCTCGGGGAGAAAATATTTTGATATCTTGAAGGTTAAATCCAGATATATTTGAAATTTAATGACAAATATGAAGTAGGTAATAGGAACAAACCAATTTTTGAGCTTATAAAAACCTGTGCAACACTAGTCTTCTCTATTTGCAATTAATATGCAATCACAATAGTTTGCTGAACACATCAGCTGCAGTGGAAAATGTTTGTGTTAACAAATACATGCATTAAAACCAATGTACTGATGTGTAAACAAGTGTTTATTTTACCAGAAATTTCAAATTAAGAAAGACACTTTCTTTAGACATCAAATCCACTCCGGAAAAATATGAAGTGAAATCCATGAAATCCTTGATTATGCATATTTGCCTTTAGGGATCAACAGATTTCACCTGCTGGAAGCATTTACAACAAATCCTTAAGACAGTAAAAGTACCCTAAAATGATATAAAGATTGCATTAACGTTTGGAGGAAGGTAACCTCAAGCTCATATTGCTGCATGCAAGCTAAGAAATACACTACAAAGTAAGATAAAGTGACATAGTCAGTAATAGGTTATTTCTAAGGGACAAGTTGTCTGAAAAAATTCATAATGGAATATTGACTTTCTCAAATTTAGGCCACTGATTTTTCTCTACCATTTTTGTGCAATTACTTTTATTTCTAGGTTTTGGGAATGTAGGTATTTCATTGCATATTACCTGTATCTACCTATTGGTATATATATAGCACATGATTAAATACAGAAAAGTTAATAACTGTTACTAATATCCATAGCCATAACATAATGTAAATAATAGTTATGATTTTATTTTTAAATCACTAAGGGAAGTTGCTGCTTAACAAAATTGAAACAGCCTGTTGTAAGTGAACTTAAATAATAAAACAAAAACTTAAATAATAAAACAAAATAAAAAAGTTAACTACTACTAGAGGCAATCAACTGTAAAAGTCCATGTAATAAAATAATTTTAAAATTATAAAAAAACCATACAAATCAAGATAAAGTAAAATGTTAAATGAAATGTTGAAATATTCTTAAATTAAACATTCCTGACATCAGCATTCTGCTCTGGGAGAAGAGAAAAAGGCCTAATTCTTAAAGACAGCTGAATATCTTCTATCAAAGAAAGGAGAAATTAGCTTATGGAAAATCCTTCCACGTACAGAGCTCTCGGACACACGCTGGCTTTCTCTTTCCATTAGTTCAAAGCAAACCTTCCAGACCCAACTAAGATATTGCTCAAGCACGTACAAGGAAGATTCCTCTTTCTCCTGGTGGAACTTTTTTTTCAACCGTGCCATTTTAAGACTGTTAAATGCTTGTAGTAAACAGTATAATGACTACTGGGACCTCATGAAATTCCTAGAAATTCAGACATGCCGCTACAGATTTATGCTTTAACATTTGTTTTCTTTCCTTTTTTTTTTTTTTTTAAACTACTGTATGTAGTTTATGTTTCCTCTGAACAAGAATGCATACAGCAAGTTGGTTTGTTTAAAGTAATGATAATAATGGTAATAACCTTTTGAAATTAAAAATTCCAGTTGTGCTATATTTATCCAACTTTAAGTGCTAAAACTTCTTTTTCCTCTCTCTTTGGAGCAAAGACAGATGTTACAGGAAAATGGACTCCTATAAAAAAAGATGTCTGTGCAGCAAAGAAAGAACAGTATTTTATATTGTATTGTATCTTGCATTATACATTTCTTTACAATATTCCTTTTCTTAAAATAATTATATTTCTGCTAGATATCACAACGCAGAGGTGATATAACCTGCATACAATGAGGTATGAAAACAGATTAAACAAGAGATTTAGTAACAGAAGTACATTCTGTGGAATATTTTTGCCACAAGATAGTAGATTAAATTGTTCTGACTACAATACAAGCTAGAGTGAAGTATAGAGTATAGATAAGTAATAGTCCTTCGTATCATTTTACAAGCTTTCTGGGAAAGAATGAAAGTAATTTGGCAAGCAAAATAGCTTTGGCAATTCACAGGAAAATGAGGAGGAAATAAGACTTTATGTTCTGCTTTACAAACAATGACTAACAAGTATATGAATATTAAGCAATGTTCTTATAAATACTAAAATTATTGCATGATTTTTTGCTAACTCGGATGAAGAAAATTACTTACAATGGAAGATATCTAGCTTTAAACATTAGCTTTACCAAGGACAAAACAAAATGACTGCAAACTGAAAATACCAAGACAGAGTCAGATTCGTGGTGACTTGACCAAGTTTATATGTAGGATACACCAACTGCAAGCAAGAGTAGGTAGCACATGTTTTGCAGATAGATTAAGTCGGTCAATGAAGAGACAATACAGTTATAAATTGTAGAATTAAAAAAATATATGGAACACAGATCAGAGATATTTTTTCATTAATGGTGAATAACAGAATCATTCAAGTCAAGGAATACAGGTAAGACCTTCTCTTTCTTCAATCACTTCACTGACTAGACACCCACTGGTCACGATCTTGCTGATTTATGACTGTTTAATTGACAGGCCAGGATTCTCACATGCCAGGTAATAGGAAAATGGGTTGAAAAGTCTAATGGAGAGGAAGCAAGGAGCACAAGAGGACCATTACCTAATCACCATTGCACTACTACAGTCCATAGACAGGGACTGCAGAGGTGGGCCAGTGATAGCAGTAAGGAGGACAAAGCAAATGGGCTTCCTAAGGAGACAAACCACAGGCTAGCCTTGATTAGGAGACCTATATATTCTTTGTCACATCCAACATAGGAGTTAATTGCTGGAGAGAGAAGCTACTACTAGATATCTTCTACTGGACAGGTATCCAGGAACCAGACTAGGCTAGGTGCTACGGTTTTCTCCAGAAATTACACAGCTTTAAGTGTACATTTTGGTATCTGGCATGCTTCAGGAAATCACATTAGTTGCGTCCTGGGGATAGAAAATCTGTTCCAGAGCCTTCAATAACTGCTATATGTTTATCAAGGACTGTGAATCTGATCTAGGCTATATCTGCGCTTACAACCTACAAGCACCGCTTTCAAGAGGCCCAAGTGCTTACCACCTCTGTCACATCCTAAAATTGCTGTTTCTTTCAGCAGTTAGGAAGGAATCTCTCTGGAAACCATCCAATTCCAATGAAAGAAATGGGTATACAAGTGCCAGGAGGGAAGCAGGACTTTCTCCAACAAACTCATGAGGTCTAGAAGCAGCACAACTAAACAGAGCAATTAATCCTCCCTCTCTTCCCATCTTCCCCATGCCGGTAAAGCAACACACATATATAAGAATTGTCTTTAATTTTAAAGGTACTGGTTCAGCTCAGTCACTCTGATATCAATATCTGAAAGTTTAATCATTTAATTTGCTGTAACAAATGTGATAAGATAGACAGCTATAAAGGGAAGGACACATACTGTGCATTTAAAAAGAGAAGGAGTCTCAGTTTATTATTTACAGTTCTCCTACAGCACAATTTCATTTCCTGGGTCTTCTCCTTCTGTGTTTCTTCCTCACTGGTTTCAAGCTAATCTTTAACTAACTGTACAACTTCACAGCCATTATCAAACCTATGTCCCCAGTTTTCATCAGCTGATGTTCTGGTTCTTGAATTTGCTCTTTCCTTGTCATTTTATGTCTCAACCTGTAATAAATTATTGAAAGCATATATGGCACATTTTTTTTATTGTTATGTTCTCTCATAAGCAAAGTATTAAAGAATGTTGTATCATCCCTGTGCATCTTACATAGTGCCACATCAACTCATTTAATGACAAACATATTAGTTTTAATTAATATCAGGAGCACAAAATACACCCTTTGAATATCTTCATATGAGATAACAGCCAGCCATGTTTTGTGGTTTTTTTTTTAAACTACACCGACATTAATTTGAGAGCAATAGCACTAATCAAGATTGTTTTGGAGTATATGAAGCAAATAATGGCTGCTGAGCTCTTACTAATGCCAAGGACTTCTCTCAAAATCTCTGATTTTATTGAGTGGTGAGTGACTTGACATTAATTGGCACTGTGGGAATCAGAAGTAATAATTAATACCCTGGATTTGTATTTTGATTTGTGTTTTGCTGTGAAATCTTGAAAAGAAAAAACCTTGGCAGAAAATAATCTAGCTATATATAGAAACTTACATTTATCTGTCATTAAACTGTGCAGTATGTGAGCTATGTAATTTAATCTGAAAAGAGAGTTTGTTACATCTGAAGAGAAAGGGTTCTTACTAATTCCAAAGCTGTATAGTTTGCTTTGAAAAATGTTTACTATGGTGCCCAAAACTACAGGGTTATGTTCTTATAGAAGTATTTTATTATTTATCTGTACTCTAAAGATATACTGGCAATACCTGAATTTTTCTCAAATGGATCTAATAACTTTGGCCACAAAATGCAGCCATCTGCATTGAGAAATCCATCAAAATGGTACTAGAACTCCAAAGCAAATGGAGCTGATGTTGTGATGAGAGCACCCCAGGTCAGTCAGTTAAAAATATTGTGTGTGATTAATTTTAAAATGCTACTCTCTTGAGTCCTACATATTTTGTAAGTAATGATGTAAAGGAATGCCCTAAAACAAATGACCAAGTATCTATACCCAGTCTTTCCTTTTAGTGTTACACCACTGTGTAGAAGGGTGGACAACAATTATATTAAAGGCTACCTGAGGACATGTTGGTGGGAAATGGTATCTGTGACAGATACTCCTCCCAGCCTCCTGGCACAGCCATTCTGCAAAATGCCAGTGTGTCAAAAGACATGTAACTGGAACAGGACATGGGGGAAGTCAGGAAATAAAGATCTTGCATTCTTCATCAAACACAACTAGGCTAAATTTTGGGTAAAACTCTCAAGTAAATCAGTGCTGCCTGAAATATTCTCTGTATTCTGTGATGCCTACCAGAGAGCACCCAGAATGTTTTCTCTGGCTGGCTGCAAGGATCAGCCTACTGGGAGCTAATGATGCTCTTTTTCCTAAAATGGGGGTCCTGGAAGGGTATCACTCGTCATATATACTAAGGGGCTCACAATACTTCATGAATGAATTCATGCAAGTCACTAGCCTCTGCAGCCTTTTTCTGTCCTTTTCCTTAGACCACTCTGCACCTTCTGCACAGCAAGAGATTGAATGTAGCCTAGTAGCTGCATTTCAAAATCTTTGTAAATACCCAGCAGAATTTAATTTTAATTTTCTATCTTAGAAATGATGAGAGGCAAGAAATAGAAATAGATAGATAGATAGAAATAGATAGAATTTTCTATAGTAGCACAAAGTCTTACATTTATTGAAGGTAATCATTTTCCAACGGCTTGATTATAAACTGCATGACTAGAATTTCATGATCTAATAGCACTGTGATGGGCATGGTGCCTTTTTCATAGGCAAGTATATTTAAACCGTTACCATTCACTTCTACCAAATATAATACAGGAAATTGCTAGTGATGGAGAGCTTCCATAACTGGAAACATATATATCAACTTATTCCTGGAAATTCCCACTTCAGAAAGGGACAGAAGAAAATAACTTGAGGAACAGGCTGAGTTTATACCTTCTAGTGATTAGGGCACTGGCTGGGAGGAGAAACCTGGCTTCCAAGCATTGTATGAAAAAGTACTTGTAAATTTTAAATTTAACTTTCAGTGGGCAAATACAGAAGCAGTCCTGGGAGCAGGGCCTGGAAAGGTAGCACAGCTATATGAGGAGGAACAGAGATACACAGGGTACCTAACAGCAGGATTGCACTATTTAAAAAAGAAGTGTTGGCCATTAAAATCTTCAAGGAACATTAAATACATCTTGTCTCTCCTTAGACCAGCACTCACCCTACATACCCAGTGCTACCAGTTGACTTAGGTTGCATCTTCCAGTTAGGTATGGGGACTTACACAGAAGAACTCCCAGTTCCTTGGTGCAGGTCAGGCACAGATGGGAGATATTTAGACTGGAGTACTTCTCTGTGTTTGCTTAAGAACAGAGTGTTCCTAAAGATTGTTAATGTCAAACCACCAGCAGCAAAGGAAGGATTTTCATTTTATTTATTTATTTATTTTAGATTACAAGCCTTGCTAGCTCAGTTTTGTCTAAATTGTCCTTTGGATGCCTGATTCTTATTGACTCCAGCCTTAGGTGCTTTACTGAATCATGGGATAGCTTTCAGATAAATTAAATGGATTTATACTGTTTGACTTAATAACAAATTGGCAGACTTTGAAAACTTCAGAAGCCAATTTTCATCCACTACAATTGACAGGTGTGTGAGCCAGCACAGGCAGGAGTAACTGGAGGTATTGTAATATGATCATAGGCTGTTTGATTATGAATATTCCAGCTATTTAACAAAAAAACCTGCTTTAGTAAGATGTGAACTCCAATGTTGTAAATTTTTAGTACTGGTTAGCTTTTTTAATTGTTCCTTCAACATCCCATTCATGCTTTCAATCAAGCCATTAGCTTGGGGATGGTAGGAAATGTGGAATATCCGATCTACCCCTAGCCCTTGAGCTCAATCTTGGACATTATGTCCCCTAAAGTGCGTTCCTTGGTCACTTTGTATTTGGTGAGGAGGTCCATACTGATGAATGAGTTGTTCTAATGCTTCCATTGTGTTATGTTGATTAGCATATTTGGTGGGTTTAGCAAAAAACAATCCTGACGCTGTATCCACAGCAGTGAATACATATCGCCACGCCCTCGACAGGGGCAGGGGGCCCATGTAATCGACCTGCCAGGTATTCAAGGCCCACTGACCCCGTTTTATCTTTCCCCACGGCCTATATAATGCACCTAAATGTAGCTGTGTACAAATAGTACAATTATGTGCACATTCTTTATAAATATGTAATGGCTATTGAAAAGAAAGCATTAGTAAGATCTATCATCACCTTCTAGGGTTGTAAATTTTTGCTGTTTTTTTCTGTAAGAGTCATCATTTCTGGTAACTGCAAGTGGAGGGGGTGACTATCCAATTCTCTGTAATCTACAGTCATTTTCCAAGTGCCATCTGACTTCTGAACAGGCCAAATAAGATTATTAAAAGCAGTCATAGTTTCCTTAATGATTCCCACTTGTTGAAGTGCCTGAATGGTTTCAGTAATTTCCTCCCCCTCCGGATATTGTTTTAGAGTTACCACCTCGGCAGGCACAGGCAGCATAACAGGATCCCACTTCAGGAATCCACGCAAGACAATTATAGATCAAATAGCAAATCCCACTTGCGAAGTCCTGAAACAGAAGCGACCATTTAAGTTTCAACTGTTCAACCTGCCAACATACCAATACCTAAGATATATTCTTTAATTGGGGCAATTAACACTGTCGTGGTAAATGGAGTGGCATTTCCTGTTGTTAAGATAACCTTAGCTCGGAAGGCAGGGGTCAGATTTCCCCCCCATCCACAGAACTGTGCTGTGGCTTCTTTATTATTAATATTACTATGTAATACAGTAACCTCGGCTCCAGTATCCACTAGAGCTAACACATGGTAAAATCCCCCCAGATGGCCACTTTATAATTAAAGGAACATAGGGGCGTCAGTCCCCCTCACAGTAAGAGGCTACAGTGGCAGTAATTTGGGGGGACCTGCCAAACTTTCATTTCTGCTGTTTTGGCATTTGCCAGGTAGTGCCTTGTCTTGAGGTGGCAGGTGGGGGTGGAGCGTGGGCACAGAGTTGGTGGTGGGGCTAGGGGAGGTCGGCTTTTTTGTGTAGGCACTAACTTTTGCCATTGGCAAAACATTTCTGATGTTGTAATCCCATTTATTTCTGATCATGGGACACCGGCTTGTACAAGATCATTCCACATTTGTTTCTTCGTCACCCGTGATGTAACTCCTTTCAGTTTTGCTGGCTTTCCTTTATTCACCACCTGAACAGATCGTCCTGAAATTACAGCCCCAATTTCCCTTAAGGTATTTGCTACGGCATCTACATTACCTGTAGCATTTGTGACTGCTGGTATAATCAAGGATTTTAGTGAGGCAGGCACTCCTCTCAAAATCAACGCATGAGCCATTGCTGTTATCAAACTGTTCCCAGGCACAGTACAGTAAGGTGATAAGCAGTACAGCAGTACAGCAAGCAGCGAAAGCAAAAAGCAGCCACTAACAAGCACTAGACCCTAACATAGAGTAAGGCAAGCAAGCTCCATGGCAAGCACAGAAGCCTGCCGGTTAATAGCTAAACAGCAATAACAGCTATAAATTCAATCTAGCACATTCCAATCAAATCTGTCATTATCTTGAAGCCTTCATGCCTTATGTTGGGCACCAAAAAGGACTGTCGTGGTTTAACTTTAGACAGCAGCTAAGCACCACACGCCACTCGCTCACTCCCCCACTCCGATTGTTAGCAATACGCGCTATCAACCATTCTACAGTATCTTGCAGCCCATGGCACTGCTCTGCTTGAGGAGTAATTACTTCTTGTGCAATCACCTTTGCGTCTTGTAAAGTCCCGACTTCCTTTTCCAATTCTCTCATTTTACTCTGTAATGCAACAACTTCAGGGTCAAGGGCTCTAAGACTGGTAACTAGTAACCATCCCAATTAACGCTACCTTGCGGGAAGAATCCAATGCCGCTTTCCATGGCAACCTGCACATAGCTGTTTCAATTGTCTGGGGCGTAACCACCGCCCCATCATCTATTTCAGGCCATGCTTCCGGCGGAGCCCATGTAGCCAGGAAAGTGGCCACGGGGGTCCAGCGCTCAATACTGGGCCATCCCGGAATACAGGAGTCACCATCATGGCCTCCTCAGTCCCTGATTTTTTTGCCAGCCATAGCACAGCTGTTCCTGGATCCTGCTGACTACACCAAATGTGTGAGCCGGCACAGGCAGGATGCAGGAACAACCACAAAATCACATACGAAATGCAAAGAGTAAATTTCTTTTCGTTACCTCACCAACCGGGGGACCCCCAAAGCAGCACCCGGGCAGAGGCACACAAGAGGGGATGCAGGCACTGTGGAGCTCGGTCCATGCTAGAGAATCACTGAACCTGCTGTGTTCACCTGTATATCAGGGATTCGCGCAGGTGTAGTTTACCACTGTGCTTTGATCTTTCCCACAGCAGGGCAGGAATCTCAAGTGTGTTCGATAGGGTGTCTCTAAGTCTATCACAGGCCTATGTTATCTAAACACAGATGTTCTACTTGTCCAACACACAAGACTAAACAATGATTAGTATGATATATGTGTTTTTCAACACCTCAGCTACAAGTCACTTGAGCGTGTTTACAAGTCTCCTCGCCAATTTTCCGCTATTTTCCCACAACTGGTGAAGTTTGATTTCTGTAAGCATTTTAGAAAATTTTCTGAAATTGATCTAGTAGAGGGAAAAAACAGGTGAAGAAGAGTTTGAGTTCAGTTTGGTTAATAATCAAAAAGCTTAGGTCCTCTTTGGCAGAATTAAAATGGACTATTAAAATAAACACAGCAATGTCGTAATTCCATCTCAAAGTATCTTAAAGAAATACATATTTCATATCGAGACAGAGTGTTTTCATTTGTGAATATACTTCACCACACAAAAAGTTCCTGGCAATGCAAATGCTATCTAGTCAGAGATAGTTAAAGGAGGGGAAAAAAACGCAAAGTTTCTCAAATATTTTTGAGTCAAACTTTGTGCAGGTTTGAGTTTAAAGAAATGGCTGTATGTGAAGATAAGGCTTTTTTGTCAGTTGTGGGCTGTGTCCTTACTGAAGACTCTCCTAGTAATCTGAAAATTGTTTCTAGCACAGAAATGTAGTGTATTGCTGCATTTCTGTTGCTTGAACTTCATTAAAGGACAGTATAGAATCATAGAAATATCTGGGTTGGAGGCGACCTCTGGAGATCATTTGGTCCTACCTTCTCTGAAAGCAAAGACTTAGATTAAGCTGTTCAGGGCCCTGTTACTGTGAACTATTATTCTTAAAATGGGTGCAACTACTAACTAAGTGAGGTGTGAGTTATATTAAAGAGCAAGGAAGGCATTGCATTGCAGATGTAGCATTGGTAAGACATGTAGCCTACTGAGTTATTAAAGACCAACTTCTATTAAAAGCATCAAACATTTCTACACAATTTGTCCTCTGCAATTGTTTTCAGTCACCGTTGAACATAAGCTGAATTTAAATTTATGCTTTTCTGAAAAAGATTATCCTAATGAGGTATATTTGTGCATATATGTAGGTATGTATGCAAATTGTCTGTATTATTCCTGAGGGTAAATCCTGGCATTGTTTCATGTGCAGACAAAGTAGAAATACTTTTTTATCATCTAAGCACATTTATAGGAGTAGGTTTTTCTTTCAAACTGCAAATAATATTGGAAAATAAAATAATCTGAAAAAACATTGGAAGAGTATGAAGAAAAGTAGTATTATTTTATAGGTCAGAGTTTATAATGACTATTTTACAAGAAAGCTATAGGAAAAATATGAAAATATAGCTAAGGTTGTAAAACAGAAATGTTTTCCTTTTGATTGATGAGTAGAAAGTTAATGCATGTTGTATCACAGTAAAATTCAACCTGCTTGTTACTGGAGGGCAGAAAAGCAATGGAAAAATCTGTATTTTAATGCACCTATTATCAGAGGAGTAGCGTGTTCCTTTAAAGTTACAAACTTTAAAGGCTAATAAACATTACAGTAAGCATTCCTGTTTTCATCTCAGTAGGTTAACAAAGTCTTTTAAAACCAGTATCAGTTATAACAGACTACAATATATTAAGGAGTTCTTCTTTTCGAAGACCTGACTATCTCAGTTGAAATGATGTGACATCAAAACCTTGAAACACTGCATGGCTCATCCTAAAATGTCTATCAACTACATTAATAAAAACATTGAAATAGGACCACCCCATACATCAAGTGGAAATTTTTTCTTCTGAATTCAGTTGGAAAATGGTCATGATAACATACAAGTAAAAATTGTATTTCTGTTACATCCAAAATTATCATTAGGTTAAGAAACTGTTGTTTCTGTATGTATATAGAAAAGAATATACAAAAGGAAAGGAGAAATCTATTTAACTCTCAAAAACTCTTTAATATCGCTTCCATTTATATGCAAAAGACTGGCTTTTTTTCTGACACTTTTTTCAAATCTGACTTATTAGGAATAGTGGTGTAGTTCCTAAAAATAATCCTAGCATTTTACTGTGAACTTTTCAGTTCAAAGAATACTGTGTAATGATAGAAAATTAAATTTTAAAAAAGTGTCTAATTCAGATGAGAAATCGTCTTCTATCATCTCTAGACAACAGTTAAAGTCATCCAGTTGATGAAGAGCTATAATGAAGTGTGGAAGCATTTCCTATAAGATTTCACAGATGGAGGCAGGGGGAAGTTTAACTTTAAAAATAAAAAAGGAATAAGAAAAAAATGAATGCTTTCGAGTTTAGACAACCAAGACAGAAGCTACCAAGGACTGCAGCCCACTTTTGAAAATTTGGCCCTCTCTGTTATTCCCAAAGATTTTCCAGCAAATTAATCTCAGAGTGAGGAATGGATTTTAATAAATCTAACTCTTAATTGTAGGAATGAAATTAATCAGCCAGTTGTGACTTTTGATATTAAACAACCATAAACTTTTCTTAATTATCTGAGTCGGTTGGATTTATGTTTTCCATGACAGAAGTGGGACCAAATAACAAAAAAATATTTCTGACCTATAGAGTTTTTGAGCTTCTGAGAGCTCTTCTGAGAATCTCTCTTTGAGTAACTGGCATTTTGAACAACCAGTGGGAATTTGATCATTTTCTTCATCATCAGACTATTGGTATGTCATGAGAGACATGTTTTCCCTATTCCTCCATTTGCAAAAAACATATCTAATCATACAGCTATAATGCGTATTTCAACTGGTTTGAAGAATCCTCAGGGGAACGGGGAAAAAAAAAAGGCAAAGTTCTAAACAAACATGATCTTTTGGGAGATGACCATGTATGAATACAAATAAAAATGAGTTCTTGACGTGATCCACAGACATGAACAGTATTACACTAGGAGAATGAATGTCACAGAACAGGTGTCAAACAAACAAGAGAGCTTATGGCAGCCCAGGAAGCACTGAAATCTGTTGTGAGCAAGACTGAAGAAAAGGGAACAGTGCACTCACGGTGGGTTTTGTTTTCAGTGTCCTTTACTTTTACTCTGTCTACCTAGCAAAACTCCCCAGTTAGAAGGTCACTGTTCTAATCTGTGTCCTAACAAAACTTAGCATTTCGGTCTAGGAGCTCTTTTGCTGCACAAGGTGCAGTCTTAGAGGAAAAGACATAATCAGATCCACCTCAATGTCCCGGCCACAGTGAAGGGTCCTGTCACTTATGTCTATACAAAGCTGTGATACAAAGGTCATATTCAGGTTCTCTTTCATAGATGCAAGCCCTAGAGACTTGCTTCAGCTTTCTTTACAGTTCAACCTTTCCCATCAGTCTCAAATACTAAAATTCCTTAGGCCATTTCTCTTACCCTCTTAGCAGTAAACTTATCTTAAATATGCTGAAATGCTGCTTTAAGACATTCAGTTTGCTTTTAGTTTCGTTACTTAAAAACTGTCATTTCAGAAGCATGGCTGTCTTCTTTTTAGTCTCTGGACCACTCTTGTTTTAGCAGTAGGACTTCTGTAAAGTGAAACTCTGTTTGGGTTTTCCCAAGCAAATGATCTTCACCTCTCACCAACACAAATTCCTCTTAAATACTCTCATACTGTCTCTCATATCACCCCTAAAGACAGGGAAGAGATTTAGTCTAAGAGCTAGGATTGCTGCCATGCTATGAAGCATCCCTATTGGCAATGTCTACACAGAACTGTGCTGAGAATACAGCACACTCTGCTTAGCATACAATAACTTTCCTGTTTCACTTCAATTTTTGTCTCTCCCTCTCTCCAATTTGCTCCACCTGGCTCATCTACCTGTTCAACCTTGTCAAAGGCCAGACTGTGAGTACTTCTGGGTAGAATGTACACTTTTTATTGCGTAACTGTTTTCTAGCTACCCCAATGAGGCTTTTTACCTTGATTTAGTCCTCTGTTGCAGTGTAATGGTGAGGTGCGATGAGAGAAGAATTCTGCAGCTGGTCTCTTGTTCAAAAGAAGCCAACATAATATCTTCAGGGTTCTATGACATTGAAAAACAATGCCCATCATAGCAAAAGATGTCCAGCTGCAACAGATGGAATCCAACGAGTTATTTGCTACCCCTCTTAAAGCACCAGCTTAACATAAAAAAACCCAAAAGCATTGTTTTGGTAGCCTTTGTTAGTTGTTCCTTCACATGTGATGAGTTAAAACAGGTTGGAAAGAATAATCTTTAATTAACAGCTATGCCAATTTAAGACATTCTGTATATGAAAATAAAGTACCAGTTAGGAACTATTCGAAGTTTGGCACAAAGCTTAGCCAGAGTTCTACATTTTTTGCTGCTGTAAATCCATTGTCCATCCAGAATATATTTTAATCTTTCTTACTGCATTTGCCTTCAGTAATTATAACTCATTTAGGAGATACTATGGAAGCTTTTCCTGCAAATTTATTGCAAATAGAAAATAAATTAGCCTCTGTAAAACCATAAGTACACTACTGGCTAGGCTAAGTAGTAATGTGTTTCAAGCTAAGCAAGCAGATGGCACTATTTTCATTCTCACTCATTTATTTTAAAGTATTTTGTTCAATATTTCTTAGAAAAAAGTGTTCTCTGATATACTGAGGATAAAAACATACTAGTCAAACATTTTAGGAAGGGATTTATAATTTTACAGCAGCATTTTAATATATATAAAAAAAAAATGCTGTTTTAAAACCAACAGAAATCCCTCAATGTTTGCAAAATGTTCCTATGTAAAAGATAAAGCTCTGGACTTAACTAAAACTTTTCTGCCGAAAGGTGAAATAAAATTCAGAATGTCACTCTTATACTGAATGTGACGTGTATTCACTTAAACAAAATTTGATGTGAAAATGAGAGCCACTGCTCTAAGAGGGTAATATTTTGTAGCATACAAAATCTTCATTTATTCAGTCTCTCATTCCCTAAGTGGTGTTGACTGATTATTAAATGTAACTGTAGAAAGCTGGTTACCAATTGAGCACTGAGTATGCCGACTAATAAAAGGTGTTTCTTAAATTGACACAAAATCCTCCCAGATAGAAACATCATAAGAAAAGACATGCAAAAAAAAAAAAAAATCTGTCTCCTCAGCAAGCCCAGGTCAAATTAGACTCAACACAGACAACCAAGGACAGTCATTCAGTCATGCTACTGAGCAACAGAGAAATTCCCAAACCCACTGCAGTCCTCTAGTAACTTTTGTTTTTTAGTCACACTTCTCCAAGGTTAATGGTTTTAATGACAAGCCTTTCAAATCTTCATATGTCTCGTAAAGTGCCGTATATCCCACAGACAGATTTCATTCATCTGCTTGTCTTATATTTCCAGTCCTAATGAAAGCACACAGGAAACTTGCTACATGTCCACTTGAGTTACTGTTTTTCAGGTTCGTTTCAACACAACCATGGAGGGCTCCCTGTTAATATTAAATATTAAAATATTCAGGTTGAGGTTTGTAGGTAACAGGCAATTTAGCAATATCCTTTTAAAATTATGGAATATACTCATCATGACTCTAAAGGAGACATAAACATCTTGTCATGCTAGTATCCCAGTTTAATAGCATTCCTAGAAGCACTAATTCATAGAGATCAACATTGCTCCCAAAAAAGCAATAGTTACCAATTAGTTTTCCAGTAATTATATATTGACTTTAGATACTTAGAAATATGGAAGAATATTTGTATATCTCATTCATTAACTTCCTTGGGGGGGGTGGGGGTAGGGCAGGGAAGGATCTTCTTGAGTTGTTAATAGTAGAAGGGATGGTTAAAATGAGGTGGTAAGTTTGTGTTCCTAATTCTACTTTCATAAGCTCTCTTAGAAGTCGTTATCACCTACATGTCTGGTCACACTGGGCTGTATCATGAACAGGATAGGACTTTTCTGTAAGAAACTTGGGTTTGTACTTTTGAGAATTAATTTTTATATATTCTTCTCAGTGCATAATGTTATTTTTTTTATTTTTTGAGTCTATGAGTAAAATATTTATAATTGGTTTAAAATTTCTATAGTCAAATGTACATACATAACACACACTCATATGTATGCATCTATTTATACAATCTTAATTTCGATATGTTCATTTTCATTAACAATTCCCCTCCCTGTTAATGCCCAATGAGTCATTTGTTGTCTTCTACAGTGAGACTGTCCTTAATTCTTAAAGTAACTCTTGTAAATTTTCTACAGTCATACTCACTTCAGGGATTTAGATAGGTAACACCTCATTTGGTTGTCAATTCCACAGTAACTGAAGTGTGGTTATTTGCAAATATCATTTCAACTTTTTACTTTAGTACATCAAAACAGCATTAGACCCTAAATTGCATTATGAGCTGACATTAAAACCAAAACCAGGGCTACTATTTGTTACTGTAGTTAAATATACATCAATAAATTTTCTCTATTATTACATCTGACAACTCTTTAATACATGTTTGTTCAACCAGTCCAGTTAAGGAACTTATTTTGTCTTGCTTTGTAGGGTTTGCTTTTTTTTTCAGTGCAACCTGTCTTTTAAGCATCTGATAGAGATTTTGTTTCTTGATAGGTACTTCCACTAATCTTGCTGTCAGCTATCAGAAAAGCCAGATCCTGTTGCTGTTTGAAATCTTCTGCACAATTCCAATTATATAATTCCCTGAAATCAGTACACGTCCAGCATATCCATTGGGTTCTTAAAGGTAAAAATATTACTGATTTGCCATATTATCTACTATTTCTACATGATCTATATACAAGGATGTTTTCCTTGCTATATTTGCACTGCATACTGCCTTCCTTCCATAATGCATTAGAAAATTCCTTTCATCATCATCTAAAACCTGGAGACCCCACCTGGAGTGCTGCATCCAGCTTTGCAGCCCTCAGCACAAGACAGACATGGACCTGTTGGAGCGGGTCCAGAGGAGGGCCACAAAAATGATCAGGGGGATGGAACGCCTCTCCTATGAAGAAAGGCTGAGAGAGTTGGGGTTGTTCAGCCTGGAGAAGAGAAGGCTTCAGGGAGACCTTATTGGAGCCTTTCAGTACTTAAAGGGGGCTTATAAGAAAGATGGGGACAGACTTCTTAGCAGGGCCTGTAATGATAGGAAAAGGGATAATGATTTTATCTAAAAGAAGGTAGATTCAGACTAGATCTAAGGAAGAAATGGGTGGGTGGGTGTGTATGCTGTTTTTTAATACGTTTACTCACAGTTCATGCAATGGTTCTGAACCAAAAACTTCCAGTTCACTAGTACTGAAAAAGAAGTAGACGCTTTTGGAATAGTACAAATTGCTAACATTGTCAATACAAATACAGAATTATTTATATGAAGCATACATTATTTATTATTCTGTCACATATGCCACTGCTTTTCCTAGTGCTATTAAGCCAGTAAAAATCATGGTTTAGTTTTATGTGTTAATAAAACGTAATTACTTAGTGTGACATTTATCTTACACAAACTGTAGCTCAGTTTTGATTTTCAGACATATGGGCAGGAGTATCATTTTATACGTTGAATTATTCTGAAATCACGTTCACTCATATATTTTTAACTCCCTCCCTAGTCAGCAAAGAGGAATAAACACCTTTAAAGGGTTATTCATACCATCCCAAAATAGGTATTTATGACAAAATAGGATGACTCACTCTCTGAAGATGCCTATTTCCACTGACTTTGAAAGAGTCTAGATAGACACAGACCAGTCATCTAACTTTGAGATGTCTAAAGTTAGGAGAGATTAATCCTATTATTTACTTATAGAAGAAAAGAGATCTGGATAAACTGTTTTACCTATGGTCATAAAGCCATTAATTATGAGAAAGATAATTTCACAGTGGAACATTTATTAAAGTATTAAAGTTGAAAAAGTCTTAATCTTCATGCAGCCCTTTCAATAACATTTGAACGCCAGAAAAACACAATGTTAAATGATTATGTGAATGATGTGAAAATGCTGATAATAGACACAAAGTCCCAAATAAAATTGGAAGACGCAGTGATGTTTAACTTTTACAGTAAATGGAAATCATCCAAATCAAAGCACAAGATTGTAAGAAATGGGACTGTAGAAGTGTTTGTAAAAAAAAAAAAACAGAACAAAAAAGTGTTCCTAATTCTACTTACTCACAGAAATTATTTTTAAAGTATTCCATGGTCAAAAAGCGAACCAGTAACAGCTGAATATCTGACCCAAATCAAGTTAATCAGGGAGAAACTTGCAAAAGAACATGGATGCCTTAAAAGTTGATATAAGTAATTTATCTAAGTCCTTTAGGTGATTTTTGAACAGCTTTCTCTCAGTGATTACTTTCCCTTGTTTTTCAGAGTTAGTTAGTGATTTCACTAAAACTTACTGCTCCAAAGTTGAAACTGAAGACAATCTTTTGCTTACTCAGCTCAACAACTCTGAACCACTTGTTCCTGAATCTTGAGAAACATAAATAATAATAATAACATTTTTTACCCCAATGTATTTTTAAAATTTCAAGAAATAAAACTAATACATGATTGCAGCCATTTCCCTGCAATCTGTAGGAAAACAGATTTGCGTACGTGCCTGTCTCTTTGCATGTTGAAATGCAAAGGAAAAATGCACATAACAATGATAAATGCTAACAAATAATTGGGAAAGAGATTATTGAGGTGGAGGAGGAGGGAAGATAGAGGTTTGTGATTTTGTTATGGCCCAAACTGCCTTTAAAACATCGAGGGTTTTTTTTGCCCTACTCCACAGGGTATCAATGAAATAAAGTTGCTTTCTACAGTCCTGCACTCTGGTAACACTTCTTTAAGACATGTCACTAGAGACTCTGCAATTGACAGAAAGAATATTTGCCACTTCTCTCATTTTAGAGTCACAAGGGAGGCCATTATTCTGAAGAATAGGAATAATTAGTTTTGTTGGTTTTTTTAATGTTTTGGAAACTTGCATTTCCTGAGGTTTGGGGGGGGGGGGGGGGTGTGACAGTTTATTGTCTTTTTTTTTTTTTTCCTTTTATTGTATGTTTATGTTGCTTTTAATGTTCAAGCAGAATGGCACAACAGGGTGTGCATTATGGTATTCTAGTGACATATACTGGTTAGATAGAAAGCAAAAGACAGAATGCCAGCAACCTCATAGACATTTCATTATTAGTTCACAATCATAATTCATTCCCCAGAGTATCTCATCATGTTCATGAGCTCTTTAAGAAAGACACAGGACTAGAAGAAAAATACCTGTAAAATGGAGATTATTTTTTTCAATTAGGCAAATTATGGTACTAGAAAAAAAAAGCACTGATACTTTAAAAGTTATCATGATAATATTTCATGTTTCCAGCAAATTTTTGCATGAATTATACATTCTAGTCGAAAGTAATATTTGTCATTTTTAAACACCGTGCAAATGAGACAATATGCATCCACAAGAGATAAAAACTAACAAAAAGAGTCTCAACTTTCAGAAACAATGCATACTGAAATAAGGGCCTGTCTTATTATACAAGGGGAATACAGGTCTGGCTTCCTTAGATTACTGCAATTTCTTCCAGAATCTTCTATCGGGAACTGAAGTTCGATATTGGGCCATCACATATCGGCCAGTGTGCTCATTCTCAGAAAAGAAAAATCTCCTTGTTCTGTGGGAAACAACATGAGTGAAGACTCTTTGACTGCCTCTACACTCTTGAATGCATCTGCTCCAAGAAGCCATCCCTGGCCCCAGGCTTAATAATGTAATATTTCTCATCCACACTATTCAGTGTAGGGCAGCCTGCCATGCCCTCTTTAGCTGGGCAGCCACCTCCACATTTCATAGTGCTCCGTCTTAGACCTCCTTTGGGATCTGGACCCTCAGACATTTTATTATCATTTTTGTTGCTGTGTTTTTTTGAGTTCTCTGTGGCTGAAAAAATGTGGTGACTGTGCCACGCTCAGCTGTTGTTGTTTCTTTTTTTAGAACATGAAATGGCTGTATGTATTTCTCTCCAACCAAAGAAAATCAGGGGAAAGCTGATCCAAATGGACTTTGAAAAGACTTGTAAAAGTCATTATTTTAAGACATATTTTGAATTACTACAATTCAGTCATACAGTCACTCACACATATGTGTTCCTAAGTCTTGCCTGTGTACAGAAGTTGAATAGGTCTCTTATTTGCAATTAAAATTGTATAAAAAATGAAACAGAAGAAATATCATACCAGGATTTTCTTCTTCCTGTGTTGGCACTTTTGATGTGGGGGCCGGTCCTGTTCAATATCTTCATCAATGATCTGGACGAGGGGATCGAGTGCTCCCTCAGTAAGTTTGCAGACGACACCAAGTTGGGCGGGAGTGTTGATCTGCTGGAGGGTAGGAAGGCCCTGCAGAGGGACCTGGACAGGCTGGATCGATGGGCCGAGGCCAACTGTATGAGATTCAACAAGGCCAAGTGCCGGGTCCTGCACTTCGGCCACAACAACCCCAGGCAACGCTACAGGCTTGGGGAAGAGTGGCTGGAAAGCTGCCCAGAGGAAAAGGACCTGGGGGTGCTGATTGACAGCCGGCTGAACATGAGCCGGCAGTGTGCTCAGGTGGCCAAGAAGGCCAACGGCATCCTGGCCTGTATCAGAAACAGTGTGGCCAGCAGGAGTAGGGAGGTGATCGTGCCCCTGTACTCGGCACTGGTGAGGCCGCACCTCGAATCCTGTGTTCAGTTTTGGGCCCCTCACTACAAGAAGGACATGGAGGTGCTGGAGCGTGTCCAGAGGAGGGCAACGAAGCTGGTGAAGGGCCTGGAGCACAAGCCTTATGAGGAGCGACTGAGGGAACTGGGGTTGTTTAGTCTGGAGAAGAGGAGGCTGAGGGGAGACCTCATCGCGCTCTACAACTACCTGAAAGGAGGTTGTAGCGAGGTGGGTGTTGGTCTCTTCTGCCAAGTAACTATGGATAGGACAAGAGGAAATGGCCTCAAGTTGCGCCAAGGGAGGTTTAGATTGAACATTAGAAAAAATTTCTTTACTGAAAGAGTGGTCAGGCCTTTGAACAGGCTGCCCAGGGAAGTGGTTGAGTCACCATCCCTGGAAGTATTTAAAAGACGTGTAGATGAGGCCCTTAGGGACATGGTGTAGTGGGCATGGTGGTGTTGGGTTGACGGTTGGACACGATGATCTTAGAGGTCTTTTCCAACCTGTATGATTCTATGATTCTATGTTTATACAGGTATTTCTGAATTTCTTTTTGACCATTACATAGTATGGCTATTTCTCAAAATATATATAGTGAGCACAGTTAAAAATGTATTTATCTGAGTCACAGTTCTTATTCTGTTCTCTACTGTCAGACTAAGAAGATCAAATAGCATGATAAATCTAAGGGTTTGCTGGTAGTAAGAAATTTCTAACATACCACTTGCATTTTTCACATTCTCAGAGGTGGAGGTGGAAGATTTTGAAGACAGATGCCACCTAGGGATCTTACTATCTCATTTTAAAGCATTATAGGTTGCTCAGATAACCACGATGCTGGTTGTCTGTTTAGAAGAGCTTTTCTGACAAATTATTTTTTGTTTGAACTGGTACTTTTCAATTGATTGTTCCGTTTTTCCCAAGCCCAAGGTGGAACTTCTCTCTAAACTTTCTCTTGGGAAACTCTCCAGTGTTACTAGATGTGTTCATCCCACTTAAACAGCAGCTCCTGTCTGACCTTTGGGTCACAGCTTCAGCCTCCATGTCACTGAAATCATGCAACTGTTTTTCCCATCTGTATCCACAACTTTTTCCTTTATGAATAAAGTAGCTGAAGATATAAGCCACATTTTGGATGGCTATACACATAACAAGAATCTTGTATGGTGGTATGAATAGAGGCCTTCAGCACCTATTTTAGGAACAGCTTAAAAGTGTGATAAAGTCAAAAATTATCTTCATTGACCTATTTAAGTGCTCTGAAGTTTGATTAAAAGTGGTACTACTCTTCTTTATGTATGTCCAGAATATGATTCATTTCCTTCACATAGCAAGTTCTCTTACAGAAATTGAATAGTTGGAAAGTGAACATTGCTATTCAAAATTATTCTAAAAAGCTGGATTTTCTTTTCTCTGGAGATTTTGAAATCATTTTGACCTTTAGGCACAGCAAGTCTATATATAAATTGTTTTAGGAACTGGAGCATTCCATAAATTTGTAAATAGGAATGTTGAAACATAAACTTTTGACAGTTTTGATCAAAGTGAATTTAGACATACTGGAATGAGTGTTTTCATTCTAAATTCTTCAGAAATCAGAACTCTTGATTTCAAAACTCTGTTTAATTTTTTGTTTTGATTCTTTTGAACTCAAAATATCATTCAAACATATAGTTACAAAAGAATTTTTTTCCCCATTTTCCCACCGAGTATTTTTAGTGCAAAATGCTTCAGCAAACTCTAGTTCTAAGTTTGGAGGAAATTAGGACTTCCACAGAGGTCAGGAAGATGTTCCTTATGAGGAAACACAGTGATAGTAAGTCCTGAAACTGTTGCAGTCTGTTTGCACTGGGAGAAATGGGTGACATAACTAGATGCTAAGACCTAACCATGCAACAATCCCTCCTTTGCTTGCCTTTCCTCTGTCATCCCCTCTTTTTACAAGAACAAGTACAGGAACCCTCAGGGACCCGTACTTGCAGGAACACACTATCCCTTTGGTGGTGGGAGGGGGCCTTGCCTACTGCTCTCTCTGTAAAGCTCACATGAGAGGCAGAGAATGGGGCGTAGAACACAGCTTATGCTTTTTTTGTTTTTTCTTCTCTCAAAGTCAGGAAAGAAAGAAACATAGAGGAGTCAGGTGTGGGGACAGAAAGAAAAAGGAAGATTTTTATTTCCACATGGAAATAATTTGGCAATAAAGATATTGCAGTATTTACAAGTTTCCAGTATCTGCTGAATTGATGTGCGTGTATGTACCGACTTGTTTTCTCTATTTGTTAATTTCTTTTCTTTCTAGTAAATTGTACTAATATAACTTTTTAAAGGAATGGGATCTTTGGAAAATGCTTTTTTTATAATACTTACATAATAATAACCTAGTTTTAAGTATTTACCTGTGATTAAACATATTGATTGAGCTGATAATACTGGTTTTCCTCTTCAGCCTTGAAATCCAAACATCTTTTGAATTTCCAGTGATTAGCATGTATAGCGTGTCATTCTCTTGTTTAACATAAAATAAAACACATCTGATTAAAACCACCGTATCAAAGGACCCCATGGCAAATAATCAATAGTAAAGTCTATGCCCTATGACAGTGCTACGACACTGGCTTGGGAAGCACATTTTATTATAAAGCCTATATGAAAGGAAACATTTCACACCCTGATTTTAAATGTGTCTCAGATTTTCTCTTTTTGAAAGACTCCTTGACTTTCATTCTTTGATAAGACACTGGTAAATATAGATGGTGTTAGCAAAAAAAACCCACCAAAACCCACCACAAAACCCTCCAGACATGTCATTCATTATGAAATTGGTAGTTATAGACAGTTCCAATAAACGGGAAATTTTACATATATTCATGTGTATAGTGCTATTGCAGAGAGAGAATATTTAACAACTGGATTCTCAAAAATAGAGACAAAAGACAGACTGATTAAGGAGCCTCCAGATAGCATCCCAGCTATTATTATACATTCAGCTGCTGCACTGGTTGCCATTGAATTTATTAGCTTTTTGATAAAGTCACAAATAAATCCTCTACAAGAGATCTCTCATAGATCTCTGACTGTTCTCTGACATCCTCTCACTGTCTATGCATCCCTTCATTGATTATATGGGGAATCTATGGTGACTACACTTAAGTAAGTGTCTCAATTTACAGCTGAGAAGTAGGTAGAGTTAATAATGACTGTTCTAATGACTGCAGGTCATCAGGTACAGAATGATCCTAGTACTTCCTTGGGAAGTTTAGCAGTTGTTCAGAAAGTTCTTTAGGAAACACTTTTTGTTGTTGCTGCTGTTGTTTCTTTGTTTTAGGACACTAACCAGTTAGCATATGAATATATCATTTCTGTTCCTGTAAGAAAGAACACCATTACATGAAACTGCCTGCAAACTTTCAAAAGCCATTAATAAATGATAAAATATTAGACTGAGACTTGGTTTAGAGAAAGTATTCAGCAGCCAAATGACATATGGTTTTCTATAATATCATGGCTAATGACTGGGATTACAGATTGCAGGTGTAAATCAAATATCCAATACAGCAATAAAAGCAATTAGATTGTTCAGCTTTGAAAATACTCAGAGCACAGAGAAATAATGCAACACAGTGCAGTTCAAAATCTGCAAAGGCATTTTGGCATGACGTTCCCATAGATTTAAGAAGCAAATAAGTACCCAAATATATTTTAATACTTAAGCCATAGAATATTTAATAACAAAGCTCTGGCTCTTAGTAGTCGTTATTAAGATCCTGTGTAGCCTTTACTTGAACAAATTCCAATGATAATAAATAGGAAATTTATTTCAATAAACTAAGTAAAGACCTCATCAATCTGTAGAGGATAATGTGCACTAAAACCAACTAATTCACCTGAGAACTAAAAAACCCAAACCACAAAACAACACAAAGAAATGCAAACAGGCAAACTGATATTCAGTAAAAAGTGGAGGATTAAAAAAAGCAGTGGTGCCTACAGATTTTTGTGGGTGTTGAAGAACTAATGCAGGATCAATGCACTGAAAAAGGATGGAAAAACAGCCCAGACTAGGAGGGAAATACATGTGATCCATATGGCAATGGAGCAACTGCATGTATGTCATGCTGCAGACATCTAAGTACTCTTATTCCATGAGTACTTAGAAAAGACTGAGTTTTTTCTAGACTTATACAAAAGAATGGGAAGAATTATTAGGGTCAGGAAAAGATAAAGGATGAGAAAACATTAAAATATGAACAAGGTATATCACGAGCTATCGTCTATATGTATTGGTTAGTGTTACTTACATATGCGTGTTTTATTATGCATTTAATACTGTATTTCAGACAAAAGAAGACAGACACTCTGCTTTGAGGATGACAGAGTAGTACTGACTGGATACATGTATAAAACATAACAGGAAAGACTGAACAGATTATATAGAATGATCCAAGAGATCATAACCAAATTATAAGGGATCAAACATAGGGAATTTTTAATAAGTTTGTAGAAGAAAACCTCAGCAGGTGTGAAATGTCAATTCTACATTAACTTCAATGGTAGTTGTAAGGTTTATCAGTTAATACTGAATTTTCCTATGTAGCTTACAAGAGCATCTGTTGGGGCTGAACAGATTCTTAAGGTGAAACTCCATCTAATTTCATACACAAAAAAATATTCATCTGGTTTTATCTGGTCATTTAAGCACCCTCCATTGAAAAAAAAAAATCAGAAATTAATTCAGCTGTTCTTCACTATGTATCTTAGGACAGGATGAATAGGCATCTGGAATTATCTATCTCTCTCTGCACTGTCTATAAAGAAAATAAAGATAATTAATGTAGATTAGATTAGAATTCAGTTAAGTAAACATAGGTGTATAGTGACATTGACACACCATTTAGGATATCCACAGGAGGCTGACAGAACAGGACCAATGATAGACCTGCGATCTTCTGGAGTGGCAGCAGGAGATGGGACAGGATACTGTCAGACATCCTAAATAGCACTAGGTACCTCTGTATGAAAGAAAATCAGTCCCTAGATGCCTCATATTTATAGAGTTAGGGCTCAGTTCAGCTACCCAAAGATGACTAATGCCACTTGAAATGCCCCAGTTATGCAACACATTTACATGATACTGAAAATATGACACTAGACCTATCATCAGCACTGTAAACCTATGTATGAGAAACTGAATTGAGTTGCTGGTCACCGTGCTGCTTAAATTAACCTAGTGAAAGCGTTCAAAGATACACATTCAAATATTTTTCTGAAGTAAATCATTGTAGCTCTGCTTGCTTCATGTATTTTATCAGCTGAATGTCAGTTGAAGACCTAGTACAGAGTTTAAATAATAATCTTGGAATGTGAAGCTATGGACTGTCAACTTTTTACATCTTTTAGTTCAGGCATACAAAAAAGAAAAGACAAATCCATAAGTTACAAAGTGTAGTTTTTACATTTGATTTAACAGCAGAATATCCAAGTTGAAAGGGAAATATTTTATTGTGTCTGTATTTTCTGTCTTCACTAGACAACAAAAGATGTGTTTTGAGTAAAGTTAGTATAATCTGATGTAAAAGGAAATATATAGCTGCTTTCCTTACTTTATGAATTAAAGCAGCAACATGTTACTGCTACATGAATCACTGATTCATTTATGTTGTTAATGCTGTCATTTATCAGTGTACAAGTACTCCTGAAAATAAACCTCTTTAAGATCAGCCCCACACCTTCAGATATTTAGAACTTATGAAGAATCAATTTGTGACTTTTACAGACAGTCCTCAAAGTCTTCAGTAACAAAATGAGGAATTGTAATCTCTGTGCCATAAATTACATTTTTCTTTTTAGGTCACAGCAGTGTTCAAAAATTTCCCATAAAACACCTGTATTTTTGTATTCAGAAAAGTGTTTCTCTTAATTTTGTGCAGTATATAGGCTCAGTTGCATCACCAAACAGAAACACATATTCCTGGGCTGCTTTGTAATTTCAGTTCCGATTAGAAAAATCATGTACCCAGGGAAATCAGATCAGGGGTTTTCTACCCTTTCTGAAATGTCGTTCTTATTTTCAAATGTGTTTATTATTTTAGTAGTTTGCACAGCCTGTCTTGACATGAAAGACAATACTATGATGACAGGCAGGGATATGAGCACAAGAAAATGTAAAGGAGTTTCTGCATCGATTATGAGTTTTCTAGCTATTATTTCAGGAAATAGATCCCAGTTTCTCAACAATTCTTATTTGCTTTCATTGTGAATATGCATTTTAACCTTAGCATTGACTGTGGATTGTTTTCAATATCTGCAGTCTTACACTGCTTTTTATGATTTGTCATATACCTTAAGTTTTATAATTTCTCTCCATTTGTTATAAGATAAAATATTGCTTTCAATATTATAGGTTGCGGAGGCAACTCAAGCAGAGAGAGAGTAATGACTGGAGAACAAAACCGTCTCCTTCCTTCCATTTCGCAAGACTGATGATTACGTAGTAGTCAGAAAAGTGTAACACACACTATGGATGGAAAAACATAACCCATGGAAATAATACATCTCAGTTACTTTATGTACAATTTTCTCTTCTTACAATCACGTTACATTGGTTTGGCATTCATATGTGCAATATGTGAAGGACATGATAATGGTTTTTACTTATGTCATTATTTAAATTTCTGTTAATTTAGAATGATCATAGAAACATCTTAATTTATTTCCAGAAAAGTAGAATTCACTTTATACTTCATTTAGGCTGAACTTTGCCCAAGCTTTGATTCTTGGTTCCTGAATAATTTTCTAATTGGCACATTTTTTATTACCTTGATTTTTTCCCTTTTTTTCCTTTTGCAGTATTCTGAGAGTTAATCATGTCCTAACTAGTTCAAGTTCTCACTTTTGAAGGTTCCGAATTTCTATGCAGAAAATTCTTTCACTGCAGCTGACAAATCCATTAAAAACATTCTGCTGTACCCAATCTAGTACCGCTCTATGTGCAAGATGAATACTAAAAGCACCATTAGCAGCAAAGACAGAGAGTTACCAATCACTTATTGACAATTATGAAATTAATTAAGTAATTGCTTCACATTAACATTTTCAATCTGAGTGTACATTTTCTGTTATGTATCCAAAACCAAATATTTGTCGCACTGGAGGACCAATCTGAGTTGCTTTCTTAAGCACTTTCTAACTAAGGAGTTGCAGGAAACGAGAAGCAAGCATTATGCAGCATGTGGCTTCGGCCTGCATTCATGACTCATGATCATGCTACGCTTCTTGTACTGCAAAGGAACAGCACGTACTTTACCGTGCACAAGAGACTACTGTCTTCATCCTTGTGCTAAAGCTTCTTTCTATTGTTATGGATAAAATGACCCTCAAACTATCTTAAGAGTCAGGGACATATTAAGAACAGAAATAAGCTTATATATATAAAAAGTTTGGCTTTTGCCTCACAAAAAGAGTAGTTGGTTGATGTATGTGTTTATTTCTGCTTCTTGAGACTCCACAAAATATATTGCTGCATACTTAATTAAGCCTCCCATCCCCAGTGCTTTCTCTGGAAAACACTGGTAGCAAGGACATCCTAAAAGTTTTCAAAGGAGAAATTCTTTCTATAAAATCTTGTGCCAGTAGGGTAAGCACCACAGATTTCCCTCAAACTTCTTTCCTATCAGTCTTACAAACAGATAACAGAAATGCACAGTTGCCTCTTCTGTTTATATCCCAGTGTTGCTATTTCATTATTCTGTAGCTTGAGAAAAACATCATGATTGGTGGGGGGGCTATGTGTGTGGTGTAATATTACTTTCCAGGTTGGTATTTCAAATGTATTGTGAAGTGTAATTAATGTATATTATCGTCTTTATATAGAAAGGCTCTGTAATATCGATTAAAGGGAAAACAGAGCTTCATTCCAACACATTCTCACACAATCAGCCCTAGAAAACCTCTTAACACAGGAATACAACCAGATACATCAATGACTGTCTAATTCTTCACTTTCAGGGCTGACTTGACATCAAGGAAAAGCTCCCTCTATAATAAACTAAAATGTTTCTCTGCAACATTTACAAGCTCCTGGAAAAATTGCCTGAAGCCTCATAGGTTTAAGGTTTTTTTTCTAATAAACAATTTAAATAATCCTGTTAGTTTAGTAAATTAATACAAAATAAACAATGAAGACTTATTTATGTAACTTTAGATGGAAAGCTACTCCTCATGCTTTTTTAAACCAACACTATAATGTATTCTCTTTGTCAGACAGTTATGAATATACCTGTCCCTAAAAATCCCTACTGGCAAATGGAAGTCTAACAGAAGGCAATGAATCTAACTATTCATGATGGAGCACTATACAGACAGAGGGGGGGGGGGAAAAGCTGATGTATTAAAAATGCCTCTACTATTGCAACTCGGGGAAAAGGTCTTTTAGTCCAAGCACGCATTTTTTAAATAAATAAAACCATACGTGTTCAAATCAGTGGGCATGCTGTCAACAAACATCACTCATGAAGGCCCACTTACCTCTAACTGCTCATGTCTCTTCCAGCAACCTCTCATTTCTTGCTCACATTTCCACAAAACATATTGCTGTGTCTGCGTCAGATTCCGCTTCTTCATGCCTCTTGTTACTCACATCCTTCTCGTTAAGCTAAATGATATTGCTGGGCACAGGATGATATTACAAGGAGATAGACTGGATAGCTCTGATCTCTTTTTTTGCCTCCTTCAATCAATAAAGATTAAATTATAGATGTTTTTTTGTTTGACTTCTTTTCTTTTTTTCTTTTTCTTTAAGTTAGAAGTACTCTTGAGATCACAGTGTCAGAAAATGAAAAGGTTAAGATTGCAAACAAGCTAACTTGTCTGTATTGCACACTATCCTTCATAATTCTCTCTTCTCACGTAGCCTTCAGATGCTTCCCAGAAGGGCAAAGGTCTCACAAGCACACTATGTCCTATCTACCGTCCCATGTGCATATCCTGTATGCACCAGTGTGTGAAATGACAATAGGAGCCTTTGTTTAGACAACTAAACTGAGCCACTCATCAACATATTCCAAGGTGTCTAGAGAGGTTTTCAGCTGACCAGCCATAGATGTCTCACTTGCAATGAACTATAGAGACAATGAGGCCTAGAAACTACTGGCTGTACTGACTCAATTTTCGGAGACTGCCTGAAGTTCACTTTATGTCTCTAATCCAAAGCTGTAATTGAGAGAAAGTGTTAGCTTTCCTCTTTCCAAGATATCCTGGGTTTGTGAAAAGGAGGTTCTCTGGCTGTGGCTTTAGAGAGGTATGCAAGCTTAGCGCCTTTGAATACCTTCATTGGCTCCTCAGACTCCATAATGCCCTATGCTAAGGGCTGTATAAAGCCATGACACAAATCTCAATTATCAAAACAGAAATATGAGCAAAATACATGTATCCTTTTGTAGCTGATGTTTTTTGCTTCAGATAATCCTCTTTTCATGTTGTGCACTGGTATCAGAGTGTCAGCATGTGCCACTAACGTCTTTACTGTGTATGTGCGCACTGATACTATACACAGTGAAAATTGTTAGATTCAGTTCTTGGTAGGGACCATAATGGAAGTAACCGTGATACTTTGTTATGAGACAAAGATTGATCCTTGTTCAGAGGAACTAATGTGGTAGAACAGTAGAAACAAGGAAAGGAGGAAAATTGTACAGACCTTTACCACAGAGCAAATCTGGGACGAGTCTTGTGAACCTAATAAAGCTATAGCAGTGTTGCATTGCAGAGAACAATTCTGAATCAGCAAAGGAAAAGTGTTATAGGTAAAGGAACGGAAGACACAAAATGCTCATGTAAAGGAATAGGTTTATGCTACTTCCAATTGTTTAACTTATTCCCTTCAAGCCATTTCAGAGTAGGCATGAGAACATGCTTCCTTTGTGCAATTTAGTCCTTCCAAAAAGCTGAAGTCAAAACCTTTCCCACCCACCATGTGAAAACCACGGCTGGTATGCCACTTAATTTCTACTGGTTAATTTACTCTAAAAACATCTCTAAAATATTACAATGTCAACAGCACAGGATGCAGTGATAACAAAGGGATTACAAGCTACTTTTATGACAGGACTTGAGGGCCCCAAGCTACTCTTTTGTCGCAGTATCAGTAGAAATATATCTGTTAATTAGTACTTCTCAGCCAAGCCTGTCATTGCCTGCATGAGTGCTTCTCTCCCATTCCCATGGAAAGCTAAACTGCCTTGTTAAATCTCAGGTGAGCAGAGCTAACCTCTGCCTTTGCAGTGAACCAGAAAGGGGTAATATTCTCTGAATCATACAGCTGTCTCAGCTGAAAGGCAACAGCTTACACCATCACCAAACAGTTGAGTCGCTGGCTGAAGCAAGCCTGAAGACAGATGTAAGAGCAGTACACAGCAACCTCCCAGGCTGAAGATTGAGGTGTAAGCTTACATTAAATCTTGAGCATGAAAAATCCTTCCTGGCTGAACAGACTCTGGGACTTTGGGCTTATCATGCTTTGTAAAGAGATGATCAGAAAGATTATATTTCTTATCTGCTTCATATAATAATAGATGATAAAATAAGGTGTAAGCAGTGACGAATCAACATCTTTAATCTGTTTCATTTGGGCAATAACCAAAGGATTAGGCACTTTTGATATTTTTTTATGCCATAAAATAATTCAAAAGCTGGTTTAACCTTAAGAGGTTTAAAAGGATCCAAGGTAGCATGCTGCTATGGGTAAAAATATATCACCTTTAATTATAAATCAGGTTTTCAAGGGTTCATAACACATTGAAAAACTTACTGAAGGCTGGCATAAAAAATTCAGTACAAGAGCATGTTTGGGGGAAAAACACAATAGAAATCTTTTGCCAATTTCTGGCTTGTGTATACCAAGAAAAAAATAAATAGCTGTTTACCACTGAGAATGAAAGGAAACCACGATACCAACTGTAGTCCATTTACTGTCAAGTCTACCATTTCTACATGCACATTTGCACCTTTATTGGATACCGAAGCAAAGCCTTCTTCCTTTAGCTGAAATTTTCAACACCGTGCAATAAACAGATGCCTGTGGGCATCTCTGAGAAGAACAGAGGAGGAAGGTAATGAGACAGAAGCTTTATTGTTTACACGTATGTTTTCTGTGTAAATATGGCTAATTTTTTTCCACAAAAGTTTTACAGGGAGTTTTAGTATGCAGACTAACAGTGACTGTATGTGGTAACTACACTGGTAAATATAAAACCTAATAGCTCCAGTCTGCCAAAAAAAAACCCAAACAAACCTAATTAAAAGTGCTGATCCTTAACCAAGTCTTAATTCATCCAGCTTTCTTGGCAGGCTAGAGGTTTTCAATAACACTTATTCCATATGTTCATTTGGTGGACATCTGAGGAAGGTAGCTAGTGAAAATCTCAGATGCAATTCTTTTATCATCCATAAACAAAATGTTATTTAAATAGCATCTGAAACACGGTTATTTGCTATGTGCCTTTGGGTTTATTATGACTGTATTTCCTTGTTAGACCAAATTCTGGATTTAGTATTCATTTGGATAGAGTCTGCAGTGAAATTATTTTAATATCCAGATTTAATTTAAACCAGAGGAGAGAATGTTTTAGTTTAATTTGTTTAAAATAAATACTCTCTAAATGTAACAAAAGGTCCTCTACTGCTGTTGTTGACTTAAATGAAAGTAAAAAAAAAAAAAAAATTGGCATGTATGTCCAATTACCTATAAGCTAAGGCCTACCCTTCTAATCAGTTCTGCATAGATGGGTCTTGGCATCTCTATTGATTTTAGAGGAGGCTCAAACAAATGATCAACCATGCAATGCACTGAGTAAGGTATTAAGAAAAAACTGTAAAACATTCCGTAAGAATGTTAGAAAAACAATCACAAGCATTTAAGAATTAACTGTTTTACCTACCCTAAAAACTGCTTATACTGTTATAGATTTGTAATTAATTATAATTATTACTCACTGTTAATTTTTAAATTATTGTTATCCTTTAAAGAGCAGGAACTCATGAAGAAATTACAGTGCTTTATTAATTATTATTGTTAGTTAGCTTCCAGCTTTCTGTTGTCTCAAAAGTCAATTTACCTACCCGCTGGTAAACTTTTTACAAAATTTAATTTAATTGCTTCCTACTCATTTTCCACTTATTTTGTTTGTATCTACCCACCCTCAAAGAGTCTGTACCAATCTAATCAGTCCTATTTGACAATTTAGCTCATGTCCATCGCATGCTCTTACAGGTTCACGTCTTAACTGAGCATGTGGTCATTTCTTTTAATTTCTACCAGAACTGAGCTGAGAAAGGTGCCATTCAAAGGTCATTGCCAGTCAAGTCCATCCAAAAGCTTCAGACAGACACTGAATATCTGAGGAACAATCTCAGATCTCTTTTTTTTCATTGTTTCAATTTCCAATTTATGTCCTTGGGTACTCCTTCGCCATTTTCAACAAAGTCTGCAAATTTTTGACATCCACTAATTTGATGGCATGACATGTAATGTCTTTCCAGATCACCCATAAAGGCTTTAAATGCTAAATAACCAAGGTTGATTAATGACTCTTCTGTACCATTGTACCTATCTGAAAGCATCACCCTTCAGCGCGTTCCTTCATTTGTAGTTTGGGGCTAGTTCTCAATACACATGAAACTCTGAGTTAACATTTTCAATAATAGAGGTTGTCTTTACTGCTCTCTCTTCTTTCAGGAATGTTGTAAATATTCTTTATTCTTGTAATTAATGTGTTGAGTGAATTTCTTTGTGTTTGAATATTGTTCATGCACCATAGTCAACACTTCTTGAAATAACATCAAAAACTTAAATGAAACAGAATGTATCAAGATTTTCTGTCTTGTAACAAGCATTCTTAATAAAGTCAGACTGCTATTTAGTTAGAAATCTATTGGAATATTGAAGGCGTTTTAATTCTCTAGCAGAGTCTAGCTGTCATCATTTCTATGGGGTAAATAGACATCTGAATCAATCATAATGTTCTGAATACCATGATGAGTACTGAGTGCAATTTCAAGTGAAAAATGGTCTAGGCCGTTTAGAGTTTTATTTATCTTACAGGTGATTTCTAACGCAATGTGGCTTTTGCAACCATTGAGTCAGGGGACAGATTTCAACTATTGTCATTAAAAAATCTGTCATATATTGGCAGATAATTTTTGTGTTTTACCATTAATTCTGAATTGTTTCATTCAGAGGTCTAAAAGAGTATGGGAGTTGTAACTTTCAAGGACAGATGGAAAACATATGTCTTTGCTCTGGCATTGCCTTGACAGTGTATTTGTTATCTATTCAAGTCCTGATAGTTAGCTCTTGGGGAGAGTTAAGTGTAATTCCTTGACTGATCAGAGCATTTATTTTGAATCTTATATACATATACTATGATCCTATCATGAGAGGGATCTCATGTAGTAGCCACAATTGCAAGGTATGTCATCTCAAAGCCAAATTATGCTCTTTATTTATAGACATCTAAGAGAAATAATGGACTCTAGAGATACGAACCCCAGGACAGGCCCCCATCCATTAACTATCCCTCATTATAGATTACATAATATTCCTAATTTATGTACTTCTGTGGATCTTGTATACACCTTTCCACCATAAATCTGTGTTCTCAGATACAATGAGCCATACAACCAAAACTCTATTGTTGATCCATTCAAGTGCAGTTTACAGAAAACCATAAAGTGTTAAATAACAAATTCAAGGTTGTATGATCTGCTTTTATTGTGCTTTTTGACATACTTAAATTCCACATGCAAACCAAAAATTTGTAACCATCCTTTGTCAATTAATTTGCAAGTGTTGATGGAACAGTCCACAGACTCTAGCTCCTCAGATAACTTGTCGGTTTTCAACAGTGAAAAACTCAAGACAATAATTTTGGAACATGTTAGAATGTTGTCTGCATCAAAAGGTAAACATGTTTCATGCAAAAATAAAACACATTGACGTTTGGTATAGTTTGAGTTCTAAAAATGTTATAGTCCCACTAAGTTATTTTTCTTTCAGCTACAGCATAAATAATAAATTCGAAGAGATAAAATGATGAATGTCATGGTCATTAACTTTGCAGGAATACCTGTGAATAAGTACATTACATTTAGAGTAAACACATTAATTTTATACTTTATAGATTAACTTTTACTGAAGTTATAAAATCACTGAATAAGAAAAGAAATACTTCTCCTAAAGTACTGCTTATAGAAACTCATGTAAACCATGCAAAGTCTAATTGTTAAACAAGATGTTTGCTTTCAGTGAAAAATGACTTGAAGCATACTTTTCAATTATACTATAATCATTTTCCTAGGCATACAATTAAAATAATATTACTTGTGATACAAGAAGAAGTTGAAAAAGTCTAGTAATGCATCGAAGTATGTGAACAAATGTCAATACAAATTTACAACATATTAGATATACTCCAAGCCAACAGAATCTTAGTGTAATAAGGTAGTTGCCATTACAGTGTTATTTCAAGATTCAGGTACTGAATGGACAAAATTAAAAGGATAAATCCCTATTTATGTCTTCACACTAGAATGTACTCAACTGAGAAACAATCTCCAAAGACAACATGTGAGAGATGGGGTTGCAGTCCTTCCCTGAACTTTTTTGCATCTAGTCCTTGAATTCCCTTCTGACCCTTTTTTATTTAACAGTGCAGAAATATCCATATTTCAAGAGGGAGAAGGCAAGTGCTTAGTATGCACCTTAAACTCTGCTTGGAAGCCTAAGTATAACACTATGCCAGAAAATAATTCTGATCTTGTGCTCGAGTTTCATAAAGCTATTGGCACAAGTTCCCTTAAGGATATGAAGTACTGATGCTGCACATCTTTGGAAGCACTATCAGTTTATTCGAGCTGAGAATTGAGACACACGCATCTTTCCAGAGCCCTTTTGGGATCCAGAAAAAAGGGTATCCCTATGCCCAGACTCCATAAAGGACTCAACTGGCTATGTACAAGCAGAGTGTCCTTACCACATGACACTAGCTCAAAACCTAGCTGGGTACCCATCTTCTACAGAATAATTAGGGCATTTGCTCAGAATTTTAGGCATAATTGAACCTAAGGAGATTTGCCTGTACAACTTTGACTTCCCAGAACACTGTTCTAGCCACCAGCCAAAAAAACCCACAAAAACCCAAAATGCAAAAAACCTCTCCTGTGTCAGAATGCTCTGTTCTGCTGAAATCATGCCACACTTCTGCTAAGACTGAAAATGTGTGAATGTAGAAAAAGTGAACCTGCCTTGGTAATCTAGTGGGTATGCAGTGCTTTGAAATACTTCCTTAGTCTATTATTTTACCTCTATGAAAATGCACTTCTGTATGACAAAATCTGGGAAATTAGAGAACACAGGTCATCCCAATGCTCTTCTGCCTCAGATTGTTTTCTGGGGCTGCAAACAAAAGCTGATGGGAAATCAGAGCTCAGTCCTCAAGATAATTCATATTTTTGAGGTGAATATAAATGCATACTTTCCCAGATTTCAGCCTGGAAAAGTAGAGGTAAAAGCAGTCTACTTTCTTGTACTTAATATTTGAATGTTCCACAGGCCATTGAATGGACTGCCCACACACAGTGCTGAAATAAACTCTGTCTAACAGAAGTTTTTAAAAAGTATTTGTAATTTGCAGATGACAGCTGCAGCAATTATACCTTAGAAAAATACCATCAATACAATTCACCTCTAGAAAAAACACTTAAGAAAGCTCCTGAAGTGCATCATAACACTGCTAAAGCAGCTTTGCAGAGCATCTGTGTGCTTGTGCAAATTTAAATCACCCTTGCATTCTGATTATCTCTTGGTCTGGTTTGAATTCTGATGCAAAATAGAGCTTCTTTAGGGTTATTTTAATTGATTTTAACAATTAAGTCCCCCCCCCCCCCCTCAGATTGTTCCCATTTTATGGAAGTTGTCAGATTATAACAGTATACCTCCACGTGTATCTCCAGTGTCTCATATAACATTCCTGACAAGAAGAAGCCAGGAGCTGCACAGGAAAAAGTATTTTGATTTTACATTGTCAACATTTTTACAAAGGAGAAATTCTGAGATAACTAGGTAGGGAACTACTGCAGCAGTGCAAAGGCACAGAAGAACCTGACAGGTCTCTGATGTGTATTCTTCAGGAAAATCTTTTGGGTATATGTTTGAAGCTTTTGTGTTAATTATTTTCAAATAGCTTGGGTTTTTGCCCAAAGTCAGGGATGAAGTAAGGGCTGTGACGTTCTCTGGCTCATAATCAGACTCAAATTAAAACATTTACAATTTTAAAGGTTTTAATTTGAAAGATCAAGCAAAAATAACTACACTTGGCTTCTGAGCCAAGGGAAAATAAACCTTCTACTTGCAATCTCTGCCTTCTGTTAAATCTTTCACAGAGAACAAGTACTAATAATCTGAACTCTCTAACCTCCTGGTGATGGGTAAGTAGCATGAGAATAGTAAATTACCCAGCTCTAAGAACTCTCCAGTGTGAAAGTATTTACTTCTCTTCTAAGAAAGATACTTCAGAAAAAAAAAAAGCCTGATCTCAGTAACATCTATTTGGGGTTGTAAGACAATATGGCTTGATAACTATATATGTGCTTTGCTTTAATTAAAGAAATAATTTTATTCTTGTTCAGATAGATTGGGACCTTGCTGACAGATGATACACTATAATATGCAAGTGCTTCTGAATAGACATCATTGTAAACTTAGAGCTAAATCCATCTTATATTGACCAGTGATTTAAATGAAGTCTTTTAATATGATCAAGAGAACTCTAAATTGATTCAAGCAATGTCCTCACCATACTCACAAAGATCACAAAAATTCAAGGACTGATTCTATAATTAGAGAATCCCCCCAAAAGAAAAGTAGAAAGACTGTCTGAAAAATGAGCTATTGAACTAAAGCACATAAGAGATCTTTTAAAAGAACTTAGTAAGTTTCTAAACAAAGCCTGCATTGAGAAGCAACGAAAACATATGCTAATAGAGATGTTTAAATAGTAAAAAATGAGTCTTCTGGCTTCTTCTCTGGGGTTTAGGCCCCTTACGTCCAATCTTTAACAACTATTCTTGCTGTGAGTATTAAGTGGTTTTCATAAATGTCCACCAATTTAACCAATACATCTTCAAAGAAGATTTAAAGTTTTATAACAGTCATTGTATGACGGTTACCTTTGGTTATACTAATTAAAGGAGACCCAGCAATTGATGCAAGTGCCATTGAATGACACAGGTAGGCTCACAGGCACACTGCTTAGCGGTTGCTCCATCTATACATGATCTCTGTAGGAAACAGCTAGTTGGAAGGGTCCAAGACTATCAAGCACTAAGGTAGCAATAAGGCAGTGTGGGGATCAGGGGTCTAGTACTCAAGCTCCATCTCTATCATATTTTCATTTGGCAGTGAATATTTATTCATAAATATGCCAAAGAATCTTTCACAATGTCTGGGGAAGTGCTCCAGATACAATTCATTCGGCACAAAATCATAAAGTCATAAAGCACGCATTACACAGCAATAAATAAAAATAGTACACATCTTTGGAACACTAGTCTCCTTGGAAGAATCCCAAGCACTGGGTTAAAGCATACTTTAATACATTTGAGTGCTTAAGGTTGCTTGAGAGTCAAACAAGTAAGGAATTCATTTAAGAAATACTTTGTCAGAAAGTTTCAGTTTGATGAAGCATGATGAAAAGCAAAAGCAGTAACTTTCTGATAGTACAGACATGAGCTGGAACCCAGAAGACTCCAGTTCAGTTTTGTTCTCTGGAAAGAGATTTGAACTCAGAGAAAGTCTACTCTACTTCCCTTACACTCTGATTGCACATGCTAATTACCAAGTTTTAAACCCCCCCTTCCTTCTATTTCTTTCTGGTTCAGTGATTATTTAATTATATAAACAATGCTGAGGAGCTCACCTGGAACAAACTGAGCAGAACTGTATTCTGAATAGTGCATGTCCAAAGGTTTCAAATTCCTTCTCTAGATTAGTCAGAGTAAGAACATGAAATTGGATTGTATCTGCAAGTGCCTTACCACCTGGCCTAGCTGGCCCCATTCAATTAATAGGGACTGGTGGATCATTGTTTCATGGACATTTCTCAGACACATACCATTTGTGCTATGACATGGAATAAATCCTAGCTTGCTGCCTTTTTTCCCCCCACAAAAATCGTAGGTTTGCCATTATTGTGGTAGCCATGACGTGTTTGTGACACTTTTCTAGTGAACAATTATTTATAATCAGTCAGGTTTATCTCTTATTAACCTTCAAGCTATATAGACAAATTAAAGTAGGTTTTTCCTAACTTCAATAGTGAGGGTGCTCCTGCAGATGCACAGCTCAGAAGTGTATTTGGGCCATAACTTGACAAGCTGGTTTTGTTTTGGTTTTATAGTGAACTTATTGCCTGTGAGCACAGACAGATTAATAGCCCTGAAATCCTTCATGAATTCACAAAATAAGTATATCATGAGCAATACATGCCTAACGCTTCACCACTCAAGTAAGGAAACCACTTTTGCAGAGTATAAAAGGAAGTTAATTTCCTGAAATCTGTTAAAAATAGTCTTGACAACAGCACTAGTTATTTGCACTGGAACAGATTATTTGATGTGAATGTCTGTATTGTGAGGCTCTAATAGGTCTCATCTGGGGCTCTGCTTCTTGCTACTCTGTTACCACAAAGCAGCCCGAAATTAGAGAAAATTTCCCTCTGTTCATAAGCTCCTATGTCACAGCTCCCAGTGTCTAGCACAGAGTGCTCTTCCAGGGACAAGCAAACTGGACAGGATTTATCAGATAGACCTGAGGTGATAATAATAATAGGTGATAATAATGATAGGTCATAGCTGACTGGGGTATTTACAAGTTGAGAAAAGCATGAAAGGATTTTAAAGTCTCATTAGTCAATACTGTTCTTCCCGTTGTGGTCTCATAACAAACTCAGCATAGCTGGAACAGACGATCAAGGTTGTCGTCTTAATATTTGTGGGGGAGGACCCTACAAAACAAATGCTGTGCAAAGCTGCTACAGTTTTGCTTGTCTGACTGAAATGCTACACATCTATTCATTGTCTTCAGATATTAAAAACCTGCTCATGAGAATGTCTTAAAAGGCTTATTAGTTTGGGTGGTTGACTCAGCTGAAAACATAGTGATTCACATCCTTGTAATTATCTTTTGCAGACAAGACTATGCAAGCTGAGCTGCATACTTCTGAATGAATTAAAGACTAGTATTAAATGAGTGCTTATTTAAAACAGTGCTTCGTTTGGAGCTGAAGAGAGTGAGTGGGATTTATTTCAGTTAATATTAAGCATCTACAGTGTAAGAGATATAAAGAATACTTCTTATAAGAATTCCCAGCAAATATTTTTCATAGAATCATAGAATCATAGAATTGTTAAGGTTGGAAAAGACCTCTAAGATCATCGAGTCCAATCGTCAACCCAACACTACCATGCCCACTAAACCATGTCCCTAAGCGCCTCATCTAGACGTCTTTTAAATACTTCCAGGGATGGTGACTCAACCACTTCCCTGGGCAGCCTGTTCCAAGGCCTCACCACTCTTTCAGTAAAGAAATTTCTCCTAATGTCCAGCCTAAACCTCTCTTGGCGCAACTTGAGGCCATTTCCTCTTGTCCTATCCATAGTTACTTGGCAGAAGAGACCAACACCCACCTCGCTACAACCTCCTTTCAGGTAGTTGTAGAGCGCGATGAGGTCTCCCCTCAGCCTCCTCTTCTCCAGGCTAAACAACCCCAGTTCCCTCAGCCGCTCCTCATAAGGCTTGTGCTCCAGGCCCTTCACCAGCTTCGTTGCCCTCCTCTGGACACGCTCCAGCACCTCCATGTCCTTCTTGTAGTGAGGGGCCCAAAACTGAACACAGGATTCGAGGTGCGGCCTCACCAGTGCCGAGTACAGGGGCACGATCACCTCCCTACTCCTGCTGGCCACACTGTTTCTGATACAGGCCAGGATGCCGTTGGCCTTCTTGGCCAGCTGGGCACACTGCCGGCTCATGTTCAGTCGGCTGTCAATCAGCACCCCCAGGTCCTTTTCCTCCGGGCAGCTTTCCAGCCACTCTTCCCCAAGCCTGTAGCGTTGCATGGGGCTGTTGTGGCCAAAGTGCAGGACCCGGCACTTGGCCTTATTAAATCTCATACCATTGGCCTCAGCCCATCGATCCAGCCTGTCCAGGTCCCTCAATTTTGTTGTATCCCTGAAGTATTGCAGTTTACCTTACTCTTTAAATGGAATACACTTTCTGAATTTAAGAATAGACCTTAGGTCTTGAGAATTTTTATAGTTAACTTCCCTCTTCACACTCACACTTTTGCTCATACCTGCCTGTATACCTCATTCAGTCCCTCCTCGCATTGGCTTTAAGATTTTGTATATTACACTTAACCTTTTGTAAATAAGAGCATGAATATTATTAAAATAGCAAAAGACAGTTGGACACTGCTCACAAAAACTTGCCAGTCTGATAGAAAACTTTAATAAAATAAAAAAATTACAGCCAAAAACATTATCTTGTTTAGTTTGGATTTTTTCCATCCTAAATAAAGATGTTTCAATACAAACAATTAGATAAAGAGTATGCTAATATTAATCTGCTTAGGAAATTAAGTTTGATACTAAAAGAAGAAACAAAATAGGGTTTAACTGGAGAATCCTAGGAAAAAGGGAACTGTTCTAAGTGCATGCTTATAAGTGCCTATGAGACTTTTTCACATATGGAAATGTGTCATGTCACCCTATGGTCCTATATGAGTGTGCAGGAGAGAAAAGGGGAGAAAGAGACACATTTATACTGAACACTTTTACCTACTATTTAAGCATCTGCTGTAGGATGAGATTAATTCCAGTCTGTGGCTATGTTTTTACTGTTGAATAAAAAGCTGGGTACCGATCCTAAGTGACATCAAGCAATCCATATCAACATTTCTTAGGGTTCACTTTTTACATAGCAGAGTTGAGCAGGAGAGAGTTAGAGGAAGATGTTCAAAGCAAAGACAGAAAAAAAGTTAAAATTTTAGGGCTGATAGTACTCAGTCTTTCTCCTTGAACTTCTTTAATTCATAAAAATGTTGTATAGGCGACTGTTACCACTGACAACTATAAAAGGATTGCAGCATGCAGATATCCAGAAACAGATGTTTACATTGCATACATTTAGTGAGGTGAGATGAATTTCTGTTTTACACTGCTGCCACTTGTGTTATTGGCTCATGGAAGAACCAGGAATATCTCTACACTGAGTGTGGAATTCAGTGAAGTAGTCTTATTGTTTTCATTCCAAGATAAAAGAGGAGGCCTGAGAGTAGAGGGTTAATTGGCAACCCACTGTCTTTCAACAACTCCTTGAGGGAGTCTGACTTTTATATAATCATCTCTTGAGTTATTCTATGTCTAAAGAAATTAGCTGCTAATGAAACACTACCATTACTTCAAAAGAAGTCACAACAGTTGACTAAGTGAATATATGTCTTTACAAATGAGCAGAAATTGTCTCAGGGCTCTTTTAGAAGGGATGAATGTGAATAAAATGTGTACTGATAGTACATTTAAAAGGTTGGAAATATATAAATAGTTTATAATGAATTAATCTTTCTTTGCATACTCATTTAATATTGTGTTGGTTAGTACTGTGGAGTACCAACTGCTAAAAATACTGCAAAGCACTATGTTAAAAACAGTAGTTTAACACAGTTGCATAGAAAAAAGATGAATCTCTGGCTGTATGTTTCTCCTTTTACTAGTTAGAGTTACAAACTGGGAATTCGGCGAAACTGTAAATGTTTGTTGTTCAGCTGCCAATGTATTTGCCTGGGAATTTGTTGGCAAGTTTATCTCTCACATCAGAGTACCATGGATCACAGAAATTGGGTGTTGGCCAGCTGCAAAAATGATCTAACTGGCTTGTCTTGGATAGCTCTTGATGGCATCACTGTGGACTCTTCATCAGTGCAGGATAGGTATAGCAGAGTTCAGCCCTTCCCTATCCCTGCGGCTTAATCCTGGTAAGCAGTTCAGCCCCACACAGCCACTCAGTCACTTCCTGCTAGGGGGATGGAGGAGAGAATCGGAAGGGTAAAAGTGCGAAAACTTATGAGTTGAACTAAAGACAGTTTAATAGGTAAAGCAATATCCAATACATCGCACCACCCTTTGACCTCAGGTTGGGTCACTACTCAGCACTTGTACTGCTTCCTGTGATGCTCATCCTCCATTGGTTCAGGTGGTTCCTTCTATAGTACTTCCTATAACATGCAACTCAAATCACGGGTTACAACAATCTAAAGATATATCCATTACAGTCTCCACCCCTGATCCCTTTGGACCAGGCACAGGGTTTAATATTTCAATGAACTCCTCCCCTTGCTCCTGCTCCAGCATGGCCTTATCCGTAGGCCACAATCTCTTAGGGGTGCAACTGCCCCAGTGTGGCCTTATCCAAAGGCCATGGTCTCTTCAGGGGGGTACCTGCTGTGTTGTGAACTTATCCACGCTTCAGGGTATACCTGCTGCAGCATGGACTTATCCAGAGCCACAGATGCTTTGAAGTGTACCTTCTTCAGCATGGACTTTTCCTTGGTCCACAATCCCTTCAGGGGTGTATCTGCTCTGGTGTGGACTTATCCATGGCCACAGATGCTTTGGGGTGTACTGCTCCCAAGTGGACTTATTCACAGGCCCTTCAGCTCAAGTTCACACTGGAGTTCCAGCATGTCCAGTACAGCAGCACAAGAACAGAAGCAATGCCCTGGCCATCTTCCACCCCAGGTGCATGTCCATTGTTGTTATCAGAATGTTCACAGGCACAGCAGAGTAAAATGAGAAAGAGTACCTCAAACAGCAAATGCAAAAAGCATTAACAAGCACTAGATTCAGTACGGCAAGCAAGCCCTGTGGCAAATACAGGAGGCTGCTAATTAGCAGATAAATAGCTATGATAGCTATAAATTCAGTCTTGGAGCACACTCCAATCAAATCTGTCATTATCTCGATCCCTTCGAGTCCCATGTTGGGCACCAAAAAGGAATGCCATGGTTAACCCCAGTAGGCATCTAAGCCCCACACAGCACACCTGTCTAGCATTTGTTTTCTTCGTCATCAGATTGACTTGCATCACAGAGCTGGCTATTCCACCCTACTGTTCAGTTATACTCATGGGCAATGATCTGCTGGAAATCTGTGACAAAATTGTTATTTTTCTGTGATGTCTGACCAATATATGGGGTAAATGCTAGCAAAAGCTACTAGAGGATCTGGTTTTTTGAGCTTGGCGTTTGTGTTTCCCCATAGTGGAGTAGTCTAATCATGACTGTTTATCCTATTTGGGAAACAGTAGTTAAAATATGTGCTTTGCACTAAATTTTGCTTCCATTTGCAGGGGGAAAATGCCTTTATGTTCAGCCCATTCTGAGTTTTAATATTCTCTCAGTTTGCCTCCTACCATTTCTGAAAACTGACAAAACAGTATTCCAGGACTTTCATTTCTTCAAAATATTTAAATAAGTCCTTAAATAATTTTGAACAGAAAAGAAACATTGTAGGAAATAAAATGGTGTAATTTGTCAAGCTGAATGACATATGAAATGATAGATGACATCCTGGCTCCATGGAACTTACACAGGAGTTTTACCATTTATTTCAATGAAGACAGTTTTGGAACAGCTATGAACAAATATCTTGTCTTAGCAGCTCATTTTTCCGACGAGAAGAGAAAGTAGAGAAAGAACAGCATGCTTTTTCATAAAGCAGAGCAATATAATAGAAAAAATAATATGACTGGTTTGGAAAGATCAGGAATAACACAGAGAAAAAGGGTGGTCTATTGGAAACCAAATGGATTTTTCTAAAAAGAAAAAAAAGCAGTACAGACAAGACAGAGAACTTTCCAAATAATCTTTATTCATTATTTAACAATTCTAAGAAACTGAAGGAAGTTGTGGAATTTGGAACAGATTCCGACCATTCAACATGGGTGTCACAAATCACGACAGGTTAGTAGCTAGCCCCAGTAAAGAAAATCTCCTAAGCTTCCTTGACAAACAATGGGGAATGATTGGTGCCTAACTTTCATCTGCCTGAATCCTCTTTGGAGGAACCTACCTCTTCCAGTCCACTGTAGTGGGAAAATAGACACCTGAAGAAGTTGTCACTTGGCTGAAAAGCCACCAGGGCCAAGCACAGAAAGGAAAAGAGAAGGTTTCTCTAACACTCCCAGAAAGATGGGTAGACAAATTAGGCTACATACCAAATCCCAACACTGTCCTGGTTTTGGCTGGGATAGAGTTAAAAAAACTTCCAAAAAACCCTTTGGATGCAGAATTTAGCTTAAGAATTTGAAACACGTTAATTCTCTAGTTATGAAGACATTCAAGATGTGTTGCTCACTTTGTAAAAACCTGCTTTATTCATCAAACTTTCAGCTATGTTGGGACCATACCATTGTCCATTCCCAGTGTTGAAATTGAGCAACTCTGCAGAAGGTCATCACAGATTCAGTCAGGGCACCACCAGGCTTTCGTGGCCTTGACCAGCCTCCCCAGGATCTCTCCCTACCCCTGTCCATAGACCCAGGGGTGACATACAAGCCCAGTCCTAGGCACCCAAACCTGGCCTGAGCTACAGTGCAGGTGTACCTGTCTCCAGTCCTGAATGTGGCACCAGCTCCTTCTGTTCTTGACTGGATCCCATGGTTGCACCTTGGACCTGGTACATCACTTGCCATGTTGGAGGCTATCTATGGATCCTGTAACCAGCCCCAGGCTCTGCCCATCATGCTCAGACCCCACAGGACAGTCTCAGCTTGTGCCCCCTTGTCATGCAGCCCCAGTTCTGCAGCTCCCTGGCAGATTCACAGGGACAAGGGAAGAGTAAGTAACCCAATTATGTCATTCAGTAACTCACTGGATTCTGCTATTGTTTTTACTTTTTTTCCTAATGCTACATGAAAATGCAAAAGTTTCTGAAGCAACTGAAGGAATTCTGATCAGGATTCAGTTCTATATTTCCTGGACCCGTATACTTTTTATTTAAAATACAGTTTGGTATGGGCTGAAATCCACTCTGCCCAACTCTAGAGACATGCTCTCAGTTATTCCTTAAGAATCAGATGCTGCTGCTTCCCCCACCCCCACCCCCCAAGAGAGAGAGGTAAATTTAAAGAGAGGTTCTTCCCTGAATGCAAATGTAAGCAGAAAAAAATCACCAAAGGTACAAACTTAAAATCAAATCTGACAAAACTTGAAAATCCCTGAAAATGAACTTGGGATGTGGGGGTATTATACTAGGCAAGGGTAATGCGAATTAGTGTGGTGGAATACTTTGGTTGTGTGTCCCTGACACTCACTTTCATGTCAACATGAAGTAACAAAATGATGCTTACATGCAGGACTTCAGATCTACCTACAATTTACACCCACATTTTATGTGATATGATGTACCAAGATGCCACTCCTGAGTTCTAGATCTGGAGAACCAGATGACTGAAATTCATTTTTTAAGTGAACCTGCATTTAAAGTTTGGCCCTCACCCCATCTAACTTCAGGTCTCAAAAATAGCTATATGTCCATATCTGAGCTAGATAATCTCCTTTTTGTGGTATGTGGAGTGTGAGAGCACCTGCATCATTCAGGTTATCTGATCTGTCCCTTATCTGCACCTTTTCAGTGCAAGAAAGATAATAAGTAAAGGGGGAAGCAATAAACAAGAGTACAGAGACACGGACCTGATATGGAAGGGGTAATGGAAACAATCCCAAAGATTGAAAGTCTCCAGTCACGAACTGATGGGTCATTAGGAAACTCCGGGCACAGCTTTGGAAAGGGCCAGCCTGGACTTCATAAAAAGGGGGAAACAAGGGGAACATGAGATTTAGGATATCCAAGGGTGGGCCTGTGGGACTATATAAAATGTATTAAGAAACATTTAGTGGAAGGAGACTGGGGAGGAAGAAGGAAGGGGAATAGATGGAAAGGGTATAAAAGGGGTGCTTGCGTATAAACTGGGGCAGATCAGTGCACTTGTCTGGCTGAGCCTTGGGACCAGTCACCCCAGTCCCCAAGTGTAGGGTGCCTGTGGGACGAGTGTGTGAGTGCTGCGTGTGTGCAGCGAGCACCCAGCTGGACCAGCCGGCGAGTTGGGGACCCGTGGGGCAGGTAAGGGTGGCTGGGATCTGGGCAGGGGTGCTGGGCGGGCAGAGGGGCTGTGCCAGTGCTCGGGGGATCCGCGAATGTGCGTGGGCTTGTGAACCTGGAGAGCGTGGGGTGTGTGCTGCACCAGTGACCTTCTGCCTCTGCCAGCCCAAGAGCTTGGTCTCCCATTTGTCTCTTCCCGTAACTACTCCTGTGATTCTTCCAGAAGTTCCTATAGAGATGGCACCTATGGAAGTGATCTGTGAGCATATCTCCACCCCTAATTCAAATTCCTCTATAAAGCCTTATTCTACAATGTGTATCATAAAGCCATCCATAAAATCTAATCAAATAAACTATCAATAATTGTTCACATGAAAAAATGATAAAATCTTCATGTCACCCTTTCAGATCAGCCAGTATTCCCCTATGTATTCTAATATGAGGGCCAGAACCAAGTCTTATCTTTACTTTGGTAGCTGGAAAGCATCTAGCATATGTTAAGTCCTCTCATAGTTTAATAAACAGCAATGAATAACTATCAATCACATTTGTCAAATTTATCCAACAGTACAATGAAGTCCTCAGTTTCAGATTACTTAAGCTGTTTTCTAAAATGAAAGAAATGTAAACTATTAAATGACAGTGTCAAAAAACCTTAAGATACTGCAGTGGAGAGAGAGAGAGAAAATTCTAGTAAGAAAATGCAAATGCTTTGATTCAACATCAAGAACCAAAATGACTATATTAAAATTGAATGTTTGAGCAAAAAGCTACAGATATCCCTTGAAATCTTAAAATTATGTGAATTCACTTACAATAGTATTTGTCTTGCCTAAATTTACACATCTAGACGTTATTTGTCTAATGTGATAATCACCATATGTTGCCTCCTTAGTAAATAGAGGAGGCAGCATAATGGAAATAGAAATAGGCACTTCATAGAGATCTACTCCTCCTGTTCCATGACGCCTTTCTAAGTTGCTTAGAACGAAGTACTCTCTGGGTAAATCTATTTCACTCCACTAATTGTCTCTGTGTCTCCAGACAATTATTTCAATCGGAAAAGTGTTTTTAGATAGATTAAAAAAAAAAAAAGACAAGGTGAATTCTGCCCTTACATCTGAGGTTTACAATCCTGACTATGTAATGGGGCCTGATGTGAGGGTTAAACTTCAATGTAGTTTTAAATGTTTCTTGTGCTGATCTTCTCAGGTCAGATTATGATTGGTAAACCTTAGCCAGTAGTGGCAGAATCCCAGTAATCTGAATAAAAATAGTAATATATGGTAGGAGTGCCTCACATGTATCTCACCCATCATATTGTAGTTTGTTGTCTTCCCCTGCAGCTGAAAAATAAAGCTGGACTATTATTCTTTTTCCTCAAAAAGGGAAACCGTTTTCAAGCATGAAAAATATTTTGTTTTATTAGTTACTGAGTATCATTCAAACTTATCAAATCAAATACTACCCCCATTTCTCATGTCTCCTTGTTACAGTGATTACTAAATGAAAACCACATTCCACTGAAAATAGACTTAGAAAGAAAATGTTCAGAAAATTACCCACATCCTGCTGCTTTCTGAGATTTCCTTGATCCCTTGGTCATCCACACACATGAAGAATCAAAGTGGTGTACTTGCCCTAATTGATCTGGAGACATTCACCAGAAAGAAAAATAACTGAACTTCACCTATTTATTACTTGAATATTCATGTCTGAAGAGAATTTGTTTACATTTATCTACACTGCAGGCGGGATTTGACAGTGAGCTGCAAATGCCAGTGATCCAAGAACCTGTATAATGCTAGTATTCTTATTTTCAGTTGAAATAAGAAGTGCTTTCTAACCAGTACTTAGGCAATGTTTGTGGTACATGACATAAATGTCAATCTTGTTCATATATTTAAGTTATACACTTTTTCCTAACTTATAGCAGCATTTTTTAAAAGAATAAAGCCAGAAACAGCTCAGTTTTCCCTACGAGAGAAGCCTTTTTCCCGTTTGAATAGTAATAGGAGACACCGTAAATTTTTTCTTGAATATTTGATTGCTTTTCCTTGCCTTTTGAAATTCTGGGTTTTATTTGTCATTTATATACATCAATACAAATTGATGTGCAGAATAAATTCTATTTGGTTAGCAATTCCTAGTAGCTTTCATCCATTACTGTATGTATTAACTGTATAGCCTCACATTAGTAATACAATAAAGCTGAAAAGACACCTTCAAAATCCATTTTACCCTCCAGTTTTTACAGGCAACATCAAAGTGTGCAGTTTATATCAGACATCCTCCACAATTTGTCCAAATTTCTGATCATTTTTACAGTAAGTAAGAGATGGTGTAATTTGTTGTGTTAAAATTGTTTTTGTAATTGGGACAGTGATGGACAGAATAATTCCTGAAGCAACATACATTGATATAATTCACCACAGAAATACCAATGATGGCAAAGATCAGGCACTGATGGACAGAGAAGATATTAAATTCAGATGGTTGATTTGAATATGAAGCCCTTGACCCTCTGTCCAAACCTGGAGAATTGAGAGCAAGTCTGAGCAGGAAGTTTAGGGGAGAAAGAAAGCAAGTATGCCCAGAAATCTAGAATAGGCTTCGCCTGACCTAATGCAGACACTTACTTTAGACAATTTCTATCATAAAAGTCCTTGTTTCTCTCCACCAACTATACAAGGAGTATAGAATATTAGCTTAAAAGTAGATATTTATGTTGTAGACATCTAAAGTGGGTGCAATCAACCTGACCTCAGGCATCCAAGTAACATACTAGTCTGGGCATTTAAGATGACCTTGAATTTTCAGACTATGAATATATAAATGGTTAGTAGAAACCCTCACTCACAGTGAGTTTTTGACTCTTTCAGGAGTCAGATCACCTCAAAGTCGCCATAGAATGACACCATAATATGAACTGTAGCATTTAAAAGAGCAGGCAGTTGCCTCCCTAAAGAACTGGGAGTCTGTACAGAGCCTTTATATGATAAAATGTTGGCTGTTCAGGAAAAGTTCTTCATCTGCATAAGCAACAACAATTCTCAGACTTTTGGAGCTGGTTTAAGAATTATTGTATAAATGTAAATAATTAAGTAATGTTTCCATTAATAAAGAGTACCACTGATGATCACGTTAGAGTTTACATTCAATTTTGCTGTTAACTATAACTTCTCTGAACATTTTTCTTTTGTATTTCTTCAAAACTAATCTCCGCCAGAGGCATGCATATCCATGCACATGTATATGGATATATCACGTAATTTATTTATGTGCACACATATATATGCATGTTATTTGCACCTGTCTTCCCAACTGAACAACAATTTTGGTTGTTTAGGAAATTAGGAAAAATGAATCCTACCCATTGTCTAAGTTATCAAGAAAAAATTTACATTTCCTACACAAGACAAGAGAACATTTGCTTTTTCACTCAGAATTGAATATCTATGTGCAGACACATTTTGAATACACATATCAAATCTCTTAGAGGTTTATAAATATCATTAGCACAAAGAAATTGTTTTCTGATTCTGAAATAAGAGGCAGTGTGGAAAAGCGTCAATAACATGGTCAGTAAATCAAAGAGCAAATGCTGGAAGTGCTTAAAGCCTATAGCACAGGAAAATAAGCATTAATGGAAAAGATCTACAACTGAAACATTCTCTTTCTCTCACAGTGGTTTGTAGATTGTTGGTCTCTTCTAATGATGTTTCTGTTTATTTGCTGTTAAACAAAGACTGAAAGTTTCATTTGTGAATCCCATTAGATGCTATCTCCAGGTACGTTTCAAATCACTGTGCCTTCAGAAACACATTATGCCAAGTTTTCAAGTGTACTGGGGTTTTACACTCTGGACAAAATTCACTTAGAAGAGACGTAAGAATACTAATCTTGTAAATTTGTGACCCTGACAAATGCTGAGGATAAGTCAGGAGAATCATAATGAGCAGTTCTGTTCTGTAAAGTAGACTCTGGTGCTAACAGCTAGTAATATAGCATAGATTGAGACTCCTGATGAGAGAAACCATTTTACACAAATTTGTCTTCTCTATCTATCTGTCTGTCTGTCTATCTATCCGTCTCTTTATATCCTGGGGTTTTTTTTATATCCTGGTTTCAGCTACTAGGAGCAGTAAACTCTGACTTTTCTGAAAGCTATACCCAGAAGAGTCCATCTTAAATGAATCATCCAGGTGCCCACATGATGTGAGTCTTATCATCAGTCTGGAAATTTCGTTCCATTAATTACATTGAACTGTTCAAGTAAAAGGAATATACTGCATGACATTTCCAGGTAATCAAAGTAGATGTATTTCTTTACATGAGATAGCTACAAATGATTGCTTATGAACACGAGCCAGGCCAGCTGTTATTCATGTTAATTGTTAACATTATTCTGAACAACAAATATATTTGAGTAAATCATAATGGTTTTCTGGAGAAATCATGAATGTGAGAACAGGTGAAGTTTCCCTTGCAAAAATATTTCAGTATTGTTTCTCATAGCTGTACAGTGTACCACAAGAGCACTAGGATTTTTTTTTTTTATGCTGATCTTGTAAATGTCAGTAACAGATTTCTCCTCAAAAGGACAGGGGACTAGGTGTCAAGAGAGTTCAGATAATATCTGCTTTGGGCATATGTTATTTTCTAAATGAAAAAAAAAACCCCTACCCACAATGAAAAATCCACCCTGTAAATACAAAAGCACTTTTACTATAACTTTGAGTTGATTTTATCATTCATCTGGAAAGGATTTCAGTTTCCTGCAATTTGTTTAATCGCAGTTTATCTTAGGGGGCAGTCCATAGAATCAATGTGCAATAACTAGCTGACTGCATAATCTAATTAATTCTACCTTGTTATTTCTATCCTTCTATTTTTTGTCATGGTCACTCTTAGTCTTTCCACCCACTCCAGATAAACTCTAACTCAGAATAGGAACTGTGCCATCCTCAGTGTTCATTCACCTATTACAGACACCTACCAAACCTTGTAGGATTTCTTTTTCTTTAACCATCGCATTACCAATAAAAACATATATTAACTCTCATTGATTTTAGTAGAGGTAACTAAAGAAAGCCCATATAAATATCAAATCAAAATAATCAGATATGAGAAAGAAACAACAAGAAAAAAAGAGACATTAATTCATGTTTGATTGTCTCTACCCTTAAAATACAAAATCTTCTTATAAGCAACTGGAACAGATGCTATAGATACAGTATAAAGCTCCGGGTTTTTTTCCTTTCTGTGGCAAATGATGCATTTGTTCCTACTATGTTTAGTCCATCAAATAATTTATATCAGAAGAAACCAAATATAAGTGCCTCAGTAATGGAAGAGCTTAGTTAATTCATTGATAACCAAATGGGAAGACAGAAAACATTAAATATTATAATTTAAAATGTTCCAATGTGCCTTTTTATAGAAAAAGTAATTGCATGGATGTTAAATATTCACACTGCAAAGTAGTTCTGAAAAATTGCCCATGTTAAATTTGTCCCCCATCAAGTTTCTATTTTCTAACATTGCAACACAGTCCAAGAAATATTTGGTTTTGACTTGTTCTTTTGATCTTAATGCAGGCTATAAGAAAACCATCTCAAATAAAGAATATCTCAAAGAATAATCAAGTTTATTTTTCAGTCTTGCTACAAGATGACCACTCTATTGAGACTGTGGTGACCTCACTGTGACTATTTAATGAGTCTGTAATGCTTCACAGTGAAGCTTTTTGCTTTATGCTAATCAGCATTCATTATTTGCAATTAAAAACATGTGCTTTTATCATTTCACAAACATTTGATTGTGACAGCTAATTCAATGCTAGCTTTGTCCTCAATTTCAAAGAAGAAGTGTAAACCAATGGAATCACAGTTACTGTGATGACATAAATTTACTATTAAGGATATAGACAATTATCCTATTGCAATAGTAAGGGATCCATGTAGGTCATACTTTTAAGGGAGTTTATATCCTGGCATAGTAATGCAATGTAGCTCTGTTAATCTACAAACTCTGGTATCTTTTAACTAAGCTGTCTCCCTACTAATCAGTCATGCCAATGTTAAACTTTTTATAGTTTTTAAAACAAAAGTGCTTATTCATCTTATAAATGACATCATTATGCTTTGAGAATATGAAAAAGCTTTAATTAAATAATTTCTATATTTTATTTAAATAAATCATTAGGTTTTAAAGAAATACTAGACATACACTTTGGATTTTTACTACTTTGGCTTTTAAAATGTTTTTTTGGTGGGACAGTTTGTATATGAGATTCTATTTTCTTTATAGACATTTATAAATTTTTTTTCTGTATTTCTATTTAATTTGTAACACTAAAGCTTAGGCAGGAAATGTCATTTTCTGGTGTCTTTATCTTCTTCACTGTCAGTGGGTGATGTCAGAAAGTTTTGAAATGTTCAACATTAACACAAGCTCTATTATATTCCTCTTCGTCTTTTTGTATTTATGTGAATGTAGTGATGCCTATGAGGTATTTTAAGTTTCAAGGTTGTCTGTCAGTTACTTCAAGTAACCAGTTAGTTATTCAAAGATTACCTTCTGCTTCATTGGATTTGAAGTCTACAATCTCCTTTCTTTCTCCTGTTTCACAAAGATGAAAATTGCATGGATGAAAATCAGTTAAATAAACAATATAGCTTATTCCGATCACTGGAAGAGACTGCAGGTATATTTTACAGACCAAGGAAATTCCCAGTTTCCACATGCATTGCTCATGTAGTCAGTATCACACCCACATCTGTGCTTAGCTAAATAAAAATCAGGCTGTAGAGTATGGCTATGCACATGTACAACCATTGTTTTTATTCATGAATAATTCTGTTGAAACTGGTATATATAATTTGAAATAAAAAGCCTATTATTTTGAAAAAGTAGATGTTTATGTACACCTTTAATGTCAGATATGCCATAACAGCAGAAGCATGTTATCTGCTAATGAGTTTTTCAGTTTTGTTTTAAAAGCCCATGGAGACATGTCGGGACAATCCTCTGTAAACTATAACAAGCTGTTAAGTGAATACCTGATTGACACCAAAATTCCAGTATCTTAGTAATAATATCTTACTGTGGCAGCACTGAAAGACATATTCTCTCTCTAACAAAACCAGAATCTCCTTTGTTCTTTTAATACTTTCATGTAATAAATTGTTTATTGTCCTAAGGAAAATAAATTAACAAGTAAAGGCACCTATTGAGACCCTGCTTGTGATTTGAGGTGTCCATAAACTGTCATCCACAAGTCTTTCCTAAACTTCAGCCAATATTTAAGAATAAGTGGCAACTGGTAATTACCCAGTTCATCAGTCCAAGTGTTCCCTCAATTCATTTGTTAAATACTACCAGTATTTCCTCCTAGCTTCATGTACTCTAATATAGTTTCATTGTATCTGTGGAAATCTTGTCTCCAACAAGATATCTCATGGCTCTCATGAATCAAATGACTGTTTTCAATACATCACTCATAGCAGCAGTGGAAAAATTGATCATCGTCTTTCATTGACGTACACATATTCCACAAGCGGTCTTACAACACCTGTAATAATATCTAACTTGTACATATGCCTTACACTAATAATTTTTTTTGTGAATTGTTTTCTTAAGAAGATAAACAGTGAAAGAATGAAGTAAGAATAGAGAAAAACATGAGGAAGGGTTAATATATCAGTGCAGGAGTAATAGGCCACATCATGGTTGCCCTGCCCAAAGCATTAAATGAAAGAATTTGAGAAAAGCAGATCTTAGGAAAGACATGGATTTATCTCCTAAGTTCTATATATTACAAAAAGCATTTTCTGCCAAAAACAGGTCTTAGAAGCATTCTTTGCATTATCAAAAATGTTTGCATTTCTGCCAGCTTTCCCAAATTTCTCTCAGTTACTAGCTAATCAAATGGAACAAAAAAATATTTCACTTGTAGCTGTCCAGAAGATTTTGTTCCATCATTTCAGTTGATGATTCATGCTTTAATGACCTCCATGCTAGATGAATGGGATTCAGAACTAGCGTTCCCATCTCATCATAATAGAGTGAAATGGCTTTCTTCATCATCAGTGTTGTCTATGGCAAATAATTACAGGAGCCTTCTACTCAGTTCTCTGCATTTGCACAGAACCCTGAGTCAAATTCAAAGTCTTACTATCATTCTCTGAGAAAGTTCAGGGCCATATAACTTACAAGGTTGCTTCCATGACAATAATCCTCCTAAATGTCTTTAGATTGCACTCACTCAATTTAATTTTCTATAGTCGTAACAGATATTATAGCAATGAGGAAGAAAGAAGAAGATAGAAAAGCAGGATCAAATAATCCACTGGCTACATCAGAGAAAAGAAAAATCAAACTAGGCCACAAAGAAAACTTAGAGGGGAATAAGGAGCTAGCACCAAGGAAATCATCAGTCAAAGAAATCTGAAGATCCTGTCAGAGCAAGAAATACAGACTACTAGTAGCTTCTCTAGAGAGACAGTGTAATGGTAGCAGCACTGGCCAAGAGCAGATGTCTGCTGCATGGAGACTTCTTCAAGTCTGAAAATGTCAGTGGTAGTGGATTTTCTGACTGGATTGTGTGGACATGATTGTTCCTATTTTAATTTGCTAACAGTTGATCTGGAAGACAAGGGTTTAATTTTAAAAGGGTAAATTTTCATAAATTAAGGATGTTGGTTAGGATATTGTGATGAGATTTCTGGTGGATTTCTCAGGCCTTGTACCCTCTTTCTGAGCTGTTTCTGTGTAGAGTGAAGAGTGGACAGTGTAAGGATCTGTACGTGAACTGTACCCCATAATTATAGGAGCTGGCTTCTTTAGTCTTTCCTCTACCAAATACCAGAAAGTATTTTCACTGACTGGTCATGCCTGCATACCTGTGACACTGTCAGAGCACGATGTTCACAATTTAATCTGATTACTGAGTCTCCAGGAGTCTATGAAGCAAGAAGCAGCCTTCCTTCAATCCCAGAAATAGTGGTTTGGAAAGATCTTAACAAAAGGTGGCCTTTCTGAAACCATGTTCTTGGTCTGGTTTTCCAGGAAACAATTATCTATTGCCTGATGCTCTCTTTGTAGTGTCTGATGTTTGAACCTACTGCTTTTTTGCCTTAAATTAAATGTGGGAAAAGGGAGACTACTCAAGTACCGTTTATTCGTACTCAAGTCTGAATAAACAGAACACCATGCACAGAAAAGGTAAAGGAGATGCAAAGAAGAGGAGTCAACAGCAGGAATGAAATGAGAGCATTTTATCAGCCTACAGCTATCCACTCTGCCTAGTCAAGTTAAAAGGCAACATTCAGGCAGACCATCAACTCATCCAAATGCAGTCCCTCAAGTGTAAAGAATAATTTTCTGTTTGGTCTGTGGGAAGTGAGCTGTAGCTAAAGAGCAAGTAGGTCTTTTGGAGATCTATGTAAATGCACCTTAGGTAACTAACTTAGGAAAGAGGGGTCCAGGTTTGAAAATTATTTGCAGACATTTATAGAGGCGTTGATCTCTTAGGTAAAATAAACTATTTCTAATGTTCTTTTGTCAACTCTGATGCTGCTTTAGAACAATAACAGCCATATATTTAGCTGCCTTCTTGTCACTAAACAAACAAACTGGTGATTTGGGTTGTTTTTTCAACTAACTGATATCACAATGAAGAAAGTGTTATCAACCTAATGCCATCTGTCCATTTAAGTGAATTTTATAATAGAAAACATTTTTATCCCTTAGTGAAACCTCTTCCATACCACTGTATGTTCATTTAAAAACAAAGAAACAAACAAACAGAAACATGTATTTAGCCTGACCAAAAAAAAATGCCAAGAGGAAATATCTCTGCCTGATACAAAGAGCTCAAGAGAAACATGAGGGGAAAGAATCATAAAGTGAAAGATAGTAACATCACAAGTCTAAATGCACCTCTATTGGTCACTCATACCTGTAAGCTGAAAATTGCAAGATTTATTGATCATGAAAATATTTTTTGAAAAAAAAAAACGCCTAATGTGAGGGGCATAGCTCCTTATGAGAAAATCTGTAAAATGTCATTGCCTGGGGTATCTGGGGATTGGAGTCAAGAGTCCATTATGTCCCTTCTAGTCCAGTGCTCTTGGGGAATCTCTTTGCTAGCACACAAAGGTCCCAAACCTAAATAGGACCTGGTATGTTCCCTTTCCCTAGCCATGACCTGGTTTCCCTAGTCATATTCATTCTTTCCACTACCCTACTAGCAAAAAAAAGTGATAAGCCAGAATCATGCCAGCTATTCAGAGCAGAATTTTGTATTATATACTTTTTTAATAAATATATTTTGTCTCGCGTGTTCTTTTCATCTGTGGAAAAAGTGACCCAAATACAAGAAAATCACAGAAGCATCCTTATAAACAGTGGCATGCTCAGATAACACCATGATATACATTCTCTACACTCAAGGGAGAAAAATGGATCTAATACAACCAACGTTATGCTTGAAAAGGAACTTATGTAACATTAAATAAATTCAGAAACAAATATTTCCTTTTTCTTTGTTTTTTTCCCTCACAAATAAACTCCAGATTTGGTTTACTGGATGAGTGAAAAACAGATGGGATGTTTACTGTCATCACTAAAAAAAAGTCTCTGTCACTGACTTCTATTTTCTTTGCTGTAAGCAAGATCAGGGAGTTTCGTAGGCTTTTTGGGATTGCCTTAATCAAGCCTGTGAAACCAATAGAAAGATTTCCTTTTGGGTCTCATTCACTAGTTATTCACTCTTTTCTCTCTGGGAGTCAACTTCTACATGTCTTTCTTCTTTATATTCAACAAATAACTAAAAAAAATGGATATTTTATTTAATTGGATGAACAATTTGATTTTTTTTTAAAAAAAGTTATTACGAAAACTGCATGAATTCTCCTGCCTGGAGGAATAAAATCTCAGGTTATAAAGACTAATTAGCTTAGTTTTGTCACAGTTACATGAGATCCTGAAGTATCAATTATCTTCTCTCTCCCGAAATATGTTGAGATGTCACATATAGAAGTTGCCATTAATACCTCCTGCTGTTGCTGTGAATCACTTCAGTTCTGTCATAAGCAGTACGTTAAAGCTTTGGATTAAGGTCCACATGAGCAATACAAACTTTGAAGACGGCTGCAGACCTCTTGTCTTTGGGCAGTACCTTCATTTAACAGTGCTGTATACAACTTACCTTAGAATATGCAATTTAGTGATTACATTTCTTGGATACTGAGAGAGATGGCCTGCTATATACAAAAAAAAATAAGCAGATTTCTTCTTAGACTATGACAAGCTTTCACTCGAGGAAGAAGAAAGTCTGTTTATTCCAGAAAACTTAAAACAACAATAATTCGCGTAACATATATCGCTTCTATTTTAATAGAAATTAACCTTCTTAATAGAACTAACCTATTAGCACAAAATTTATTAAGAAGAATAAACACTATACATACAAGTCAGGATTAGGTAATCACCGAAATCCTGATTACATGAATATAAAAATATGCATGTACATATGTATATGCCTACACATAAACATTACCAACCATTCCAGAGCTGCAACAGTGCTGGAAGCTAGGCTCAGAATTCCCTGAAAAAGACAAAGCAAATATTTGCTGATACTGTTTTTATCAGCCTCACTGGTTACAGGAGTGGGTTTTTACTTCATCAACAATCACATAATATATAACAGCTGAGCATGTATATGTGAGTGTGCGTGTTTGAAAAGCACGTGCCCGTTCCTATTGTATTATGTACCATATGAAATGATTTAAATACAACAGTAATATATCTCCTTATTTAGAAACGAAGAAAAATTTTCTTTCTTTGCACTGGTGCATAGAACAATGATGTTGAAAGTCACGCAGAATTAACCATCTTTTCATAAAACAATGATGCTGAAAGTCATGCAGAATTAACCATCTTTTCTAAACAACTTCCAAGACAAATCCCATATGTTCTCTGCTCCTTTCCTTGTTATGTTTTCCTCTTCCAAACATTGCTGCAACTGTATTAGCATTTGAATGTTACAAAACATCTGATGCAAATATAAAATAGGACTCCCTTCCTGTGTCTGATATTATATTAAAAGTTGCTTCAGTAAAGCTGCCAGGGAAAGAGAGATTCCTACTATCTGATTCACAAGAATACTCAACTCTGTCCTGAAGAAACAGATGGCTCCAGTTAACTCTTTGAATGTATGGTTAAATACAGAAGTTCTCCTCGTCTAACATTTTTTCTAAATCTGGAAGACATAATATAGTTTCCCACATAACATAGAGGCCTGAAGCAGGCCTAGATATTTTTAGAAATGGGAAAAAAAATGTTGGTGTAGAATTTACCTTTCACTTTTCTGCTTGAAAATATCTCAGGAATACATTTTGATGTGGAGTACACATCCATCCAATGCAGCAATAAGGAATAAAATTTCTCTTTCAGAGTCATGCATTGTAAAACTGCCCAGTCACCAAGTTATATACTAGCATGTCCAAGGTGACATTGGCCAAAAATACTTAACATCAGAACCTGAAAGATATCTGGGCTCTTAACTGACACTTCAGAGGGAGTTAAGGGCCTTTATAATTGTAAGCATCTGGGCATTAATGACTTAGAGATTCAATTTTCAAAAGTAACTTAAGTAATTAGAAGCTCAGGTTGAATTGAATTGCAATTAATCCGAGGTTCCAAAGAGCCATATTTTTGAAACTATTCAAATATCTTGAATTGTGGCTGACTGGTTAGTCAGATTTCTAAGAGAATAAGAGTATAAGAAAATAAGAATTCACTGTAAGACCAATTTAATTTTCACTTCTGAAGATGGACCTGTGTTCCTATATTAATAGAACACTTCTGAAAACATTAAAAATCTCATCATAAATTGTGTTGTTGAGCAATAAATACCTGTTCTCCGCAGCTTTAAAATACTGATTCTTTATCCTTTATATCCAAATACTCTATTTATATTTTTCTTGAGGCATCAAAATGCTTTAAAATTCCAAAAGTGATGCTCACCATTTTAAAAGAAAAATGTATGGGACTAGTAAAACGCACACTACTGTACAGGGAGCTTACTTGTAAAATTCTTTGAGATCTCAGGTAAAGGGACCACAGAATTGCACATGATGATGATGATGATGATCATTATTGATTTTGGGAGCTACTTGTGTTTTCATATAAATTGCACTGTTTTCAAGGTCTATGCAGTGGGCATAGATAGATTTTCTCTGCTGTGTTCAGACAAATTTTGGGATGGAAGCTACATGTGACATACTGCTCCAAACTCACCCAGTTACTGTCTGCAGTAAAAGGTATGCATTTCTCAGTGAAGTCAAAGACAAAACTAAATGTGCCATTTTATTTAAGCTGATAAAGACCAGAACAGGTGTTTCAATGCCCACAGAATTTATGCCATTTTCATGGCCAGACAACACCTGCTTTTTCACTCCTACGAACGATTGAATCATTTAAATGTTCACTACTCGGTAAACCATTGAGACTTGTATTGCAATCACTTCATCAAGGGTGTGCTATAGGGAACAGGGAAAGGGAGAATTCATCGTGACTCTACTAGCAAAAGTCAGCTTGAATACAGACTAACATTCCCTTGATCACTGAGCTGGACAGCAAAGCAGAAGAGACAGAGCCAACTAGGTCAGAATATAGCTAGCATTAAGTATGGGGAAAGATAAGGCTGTGTTACTATATTATAATGGTACTGCGGATGCTCAGCTCAAGTTGTTTTCCTTCTTTGTACTAAGCCTGGGGTAACCATACCACTAGCCATGCTCATACCTCAGCAAGGTGATAGAGAAATGCTTGTATCACTCATAAGTATATCTGGGAGCTGAATTCCTTGCCTGCATGTTTGGGAGCTAGTGCCACTCCCAGTGGCGATATAATATGAAAGTGTTCAGTAAGAGGCAATAGGGTAATAATCAGCTACCTAAACCTAGGTATTCTGGCTATCCAAGATATCCGTGAGGAAGATATGAAACAGGATGCAGCAGCAGAAGACAGAGGACATTGTGAGTGATCCAAGGTTAGGGCAACTGATTCCCACCCAATTTGTCCTGACGTGTTTATCATTTCAAGGCACAGCAAAGGCAGCCCAACTGCTGAGAAGCAACATAACTTGCTCATGATTATACAGCACAGAGGAAGTGCTGGGGGTAGAAAATATGTCCAAAATCCCAATGTGATGTTTGCAATGTCCAGATGTTATCCAGAGCTGAAGAATCTCACAGCATGTGCAACCACAGACAGTTCCAGATGATTCTTTCCGGAAAACTCCTAAAATAGTTCCCCACCTTGTAGCCACTCCATCATGGGTTTGGGAAGGTGTACTGCATTTTTTCCATTCCCAAAATATACTCCCTGTTCTCAGTGTGTTACCCTCATTGTCTTGAATCATTTAACTTCGTATTGTCTTTTGTGGTCAATTTTGTTGTAAGTACACAAGCAGTCCAAGCCTTCAAATTATTTTTTTTTCCTTCCAACTTGAAGTGTTAAAGATAGTGAATATTCACTTAGAAAATCAAGGGGACCAAAAAAGGAATTCCATGGGAAGTGGAAAAGGACAAATATAGATGAAAAAGATGTGAGGTGAAAAAGATTTCTGTTGTGAATGAAGATCAGGAGCATGGAGAGCTTGATGAAGGAAGTACCTGTCAGAGAACAGAACAAGAAGGAATCAGTCATACCAACAAAAATGTAAATCACTCTTGGATCAAAGCCTGACAGATTAGTTTTTTACATATTTTTACACTGCTTTGCACATGAATTATCTGAGGTCTTACTGTAAGGTTTGAAAAATACTATATAGCAATAGCAAAAGTGATGTGCATTAAAGAATCAAAGCTTCTTGATAGCTCACAGGTACTTTAGATCTTACCTTTATTTTTCATTTATATAATTATACACATTGTTTCAGGTGTGATACAACTTTCTGAAAAACAGAGGACAGACTTGTAAATCAAGAAAAAATTAAAACATTTGCCTTTGAAACTCTGTAGATAAATGTTAAGTGAAAATACCCTCAGTTGACTGTGGTCCACACCCTCAAGGAAAAAGAGAAATGAAATATGGCTACAGAAAACAGCAGAAGCTTCTCATACAGAAATTAGAGAAAGGGCTAAGACTGCAAAGAGATTCAAGCTGCCACATTAGCTGTCTGTATCCAAAATGTGGATGCTTATCCTTCTCCTTTACTCAATTCCCTGCAACGTTTACTTATCTTTCGAAGCAGAGCAAGTCAAATTTGTGACAACAAGGACCAGGAAGTCTCTTTCAAAGCAAGCAAGAACCCCCCCGACTGACGTCTCACATCTCACCCTGGCTGGACACCAAGTGCCCGGCAAAGCTGCTCTATCACTCCCCTCCTCAGCTGGACAGGGGAGAGAAAATACAATGAAAGGCTCGTGGGTCAAGACAAGGGCAGGGAGATCACTCACCAATTACCGTCATGGGCAAAACAGACTCGACTTGGGGAAATTAATTTAATTTATTACCAATCAAATCAGAGTAGAGTAATAAGCAATAAAAACCAAATCTTCAAAACATCTTCCCCCCACCCCTCCCTTCTTCCCAAGCTTAACTTTACTCCCAAATTTTCTACCTCCTCCCCCCGAGTGGTGCAGGGGGACGGGGAATGGGGGTTGCAGTCAGTTCATCACACGTTGTCTCTGCTGCTCTTCCTCCTCATGGGGAGGACTCCTGACACTCTTCCCCGGCTCCAGTATGGGGTCCCTCCCATGGGAGACAGTTCTCCACGAAATTCTCCAATGTGAGTCCTTCCCACGGGCTGCAGTTCTTCATGAACTGCTCCAGCGTGGGTCCTTTCCACAGAGTGCAGTCCTTCAGGAACAGATTGCTCCAGTGTGGGTCCCCCATGGGGTCACAAGTCCTGCCAGCAAACCTGTTCCAGCATAGGCTCCTCTCTCCACAGATCCACAGGTCCTACCAGGTGCCTGCTCCAGTGTGGACTTCCCACAGGGTCACAGCCTCCTTCAGGCATCCACCTGCTCTGGGGTGGGGTCCTCCTCGGGCTGCAGGTGGATATCTGCTCCACTGTTAACCTCCATGGGCTGCAGGGGGACAGCCTGCCTCACCATGGTCTTCACCAGGGGCTGCAGGGGAATCTCTGCTCCAGCGCCTGGAGCACCTCCTCCCCCTCCTTCTTCACTGACCTTGGTGTCTGCAGAGTTGTTTCTCTCACATATTCTCACTCCTCTCTTTGGCTGCAGTTGTGCAGGGTTTTTTTTTCCCCCTTCTTAAATATGTGATCCCAGAGGTGCTACCGCTATCGCTGATGGGCTCGGCCTTGGCCCGCAGCGGGTCCATCTTGGAGCCGGCTGGCATTGGCTCTATTGGACATAGGCGAAACTTCTAGCAGCTTCTCACAGAAGCCACCCCTGTAGCCCCCCTGCTACCAAAACCTTGCCCCACAAACCCAATACAACATCTAAGCCCTGCTGGGATTTGCAAGCTAGGAGTGCCTCACTCGCTGTTGCTAGTGCACCTGGTCTGGTACTCTACATGATCAGTACCTACAGATGAAAAACAGATGGAAGGAAAACCTCGTTGTATCCAAGGATCACTGGTTTGAATACTTGCCTGGAATGGAGGATACATGTATTAAATTTCTCCTCCTGCTGCTAGTAATTTGGGTACTACTGCAACCAGAAGGCAATAGGTGTTCAGAGTAAGGCTGAGCTTTTTATGGTCTAATCAAATGGTCATGGAATCAGACAGAAAACGATCTACAATCTTGTGGCCTGGGCATTCAGCTGAGCAAATGGGAAGTTTATTTCATTACCTTTTTTATGTCATACTTTTCAATTTCAGAATAATTTTTCACCATTTTTTTCCCTCTTTTTCTTTCTCTCCTTCGTTACACTGTCCAGTTAGGGTCAGCTTTCAGAGGAGAAACTGAAAACATCTTAATATCAAACAATGCTTTAAGCCACTATCTCAATTGTGTGAAGCAGGAAACCAGTGAAAAGGTGTAATGGGACCCATCTTTCTCAAATTTCTTTTCTGTCTCATTACTAGATTTTTAAACTAGGTGGAGAGAGAAGCAACTGGCTTTGAAATAAATAGATTACTCCCTTGTCATGTTCTGAAAGAAAAGGGCAGAAAGCAGGCCAAAGAAGAGTGGCAGATTTTGTTGTGAGTGTGTAAAAAAATAGATGCCTTTTAAGTAGACACTTAAATATGAGATTTTACTAGGGATAAGTTTAAATATTTTCCTAACACTTCTCACTAGATAATGCAAATGGTACCCCTAAAAGTCTATTGTCCCCTTGTAATGCCTAGACAGTTCAGAGCTCAAGCTGTAGAACCCACCTGGTCGCTAAATGCATGAGACCCATCTTTTAAAGGGTACCATAGCATTCAGCACTGAGCGTAAGTCCCGTTTATAGATCCAGTCCTATATTGTCAAAGTTGCATTTTTCTTTGAGTAGGAAAAGCAGACACTAAAATCATAGAATAAAGAGAAGACATTACCTATTTAAAGTAAATGGAAAATCATGTAGATTGATTGAAATTCAGCATTTGACTGAGAGAAGAGTCCTCAGCCTACAAATCATGGGTTTTCCAGAGCAAAAGGAGGAGCTGCATTTAATTTCCTGTGCTCAAGAGCTATTTAATGTGAACTGCAGGAGATAGTCTACATTGTAGTACATTGAAATGGAAAAGATGCATAAAGACAAGCCCCTTGTCACTGCAAGACAACAGGCCAAAAGCAATTATTATTAAATCACTGTGATAGCAAGATAAAAATTGAGTTCTGCAAGCAACAAAGAGATTGGAAAATGTTAAATGTAGGCCAATACAAAACTCTAAGCACAGCACCAGGTGTTGTGCACTGAATCAAGCAAGAGAAAACATTCCCCAAAACAAAATGTATAAATACAATAAAATTTTGTCCGCACATACACCTGGAATTCACATTTTTTCTAATTCATGGGTCTTTGTCAAACTGGTTCATTATAGCACAGATGGTCACCAAAGTATTCTATGTACTGTCATTTGCTATACAGTGATCCAGTTAAAAGTACCTTGAGTCCTGTGTGATCCACTAAATTATATATTATACTATTCACTGTTGAACATGACTTTGCAAATAGCATCTCCCATGGAAGACATCATTTTCAGAATATCTACATGTAGGTTTCTCCAGTCTGACGTGTTGATGCTGCGAATGGATAGAGAAAATTCCCAAAGGACAAAAAAGAGTAGTTCACATAAATGGGATAAAAATATTTCATAACTATAAAATACTTTTGCAAAATAATAAAATCAAAATAGACAAAAAGCATAGACATTTTGCTTATCCCCAAAACATACATTAATATGAATGTGTTTTACCACTGCTTTAATTAAACTGACTCTGACATGAAAAAATAACAAATCTTAGGAAGCATTCATTATTACAACTATTCAGGGCAGGAAAAGAACACAAACTGAAACAACTAGATAAAACAATCCTTAAGAACTGGAGAATAAAAATAGAAGAACAAAAGTGTCAAATTTGCTATAAATAATCTAAAAAAAAAGATTAAACTCAAAAGGGACTACATTCAAAAAAGTAAAAATAGAAATATCTAGGTATCCAGTTGAAGTATCAAAATATATCAATGCAAAAAATTATTCACCTTAGAAGCTGGTAGAGTAAAAAGCTATGTCCTGAAAAGGGAAAACAAAAAAAAAAAAAGGGGGGGGGGGGGAAGAGAGAAGAAAGAAGGAAAAGGAAATGGAATTAAAAGAAACAAAAAAAAATAGGCTAGATAGCAAAACCACCCGACAGCAAAAATAACTGACACTAATATAAATAACCTTTATCTCTACATGATCATTAAATGCCACCCATACACCCAATCCTGAAAAATAAGCATGGCATCAGTTAGTCTCACTGAAGCAGAATATTTGCATCCTATAGCTACACCTATGGTATAACTTGATATCAGTGGATTTGTGCAGGGTGTGCTCAGGAAAGACCCTAGCCTTGTGCTTCTATGTAGGTTAACGCAAGCATTCAATTGACATTTTGCCAGAAGAACAGTTCAATGAAAATGTTTATCACTGTATTCATCAAAATAGCCAATACCACAGGAAGAAAAATCTGTAAAATCCAGACTACTTTGCCACAGGCTGGGATCACCCAGCAGTATAAAACTGAGGCATTATACTGAAGATTTAAAAGGAAAACATTATGCAATGCATTTCTGGACCTTTTAAAAAACATTATAAAACAAAATTAGGAATGTGAAAGGGGAAGGGTGTGGATTTCAATCTCTATATTGAAATATGACTAGAGATTTGGAAAAAGAAGAAGAAATAAAAGACTATTCCAAATCAAAACAATCCTATTATAACCTATCATTGTTAAGTGTAGTAAATTGGAATGAGGGCATTATCTTTATTCTTGCTTTTTCCTTGTCTGAGGGGATTGGTGGAAGGAATGACTGATGTACTGGATTTTGATAGCAAGCAAAGTACAAAATGCTGTTTCTGTATATTTAAACATGTAAAGTATCACATATATCTGGTTTCATATTTGACAGGTTTATCCCTTAGCATAGTTCAAGTTGTAAAAGCAATTCTAAGACATTCTTTGTGTTTTCTAGAATCTTAGCTACACACAGGCAAACTTGATTTCAGTAATTTAGACCATGTTAAAATGAGCTATTTTACATAGGTACTGGTGGGAGGTATAACTGTTTCCACCAAGGTAATTATGAAGTTTTCATAGTCTTCTTACCATAACAATAGTCCCCGAAGTGCATGTAGATCAGTACTAATGAAAATAACAAATAATTAACTTTAATGAAGAGAAAAGTGGCATCATGGGACAGTAGTTCATTCTTTAAACTCAACTTTAATGTTGGAAATAAACTAGTAATTTTATATATCTATATGTTCTGATTTAATAGTCAGCACATTGCTAGTTAAGCCATTAAATCTTCACTGTTCAAATGGATGGCACTGGCATTAACTCTTTTATCACTTATTTCCACCAATATGGAATCATGAATTTGGCTAGATTCAGAGGAATCTAAAATTGGAAAGGGAGTCTTAATCTTGAAACCTTCATAGTTTTTCAGATTAAACATCTTGCAGAGTTTGAAAATGGCTGAGAGCTAAGCCACTGGCAATACTGTTTAAAGGGCAAATGGAGAAGCTGACACTGCGTGTCAGCCCAAATGTAAAGTGAAGGAGGGGAAGAAAGCACAACTTTGGCTGTACGGAATCTGTCACACCTCTGAGGAGATTTTAGGCTGTACGTAAGGTAACATGAGTATCAGGGAAGTTATTATTTAGTTTTTGATTGCTGCTACAGTCTCCTGAATAAATAATAACCTTTTATTTTGAACAAGCTCTTCTCTGCCATTGAAATCCATTGCTGCCATGATGTCTCAAAAGGAAGTCTAAACAGGTGCAAAAATATCAAGCCAAAAGTGCAATGAACAAGTATGGTAACCTGATAAGCCAGGCACAGAGTGAGGATCGTTAACAGGATCCCGTTATAACCATGTAGAGCCATGGATCCGCCACTTGGAAGAAACACATGCAGAGAAGCAACACAACTTACACAAAGAAAGGGTGGAGAATAATATGCTGATTGATAACTAAAATGTTTGCCTTCTAATTTATCTGTCCAAATTTATGTCCAGACACCAACACTGCAAATGTTTAGGGTTGGGCAAGTCATCTGTATGGTCAAAGCCAGATGTGTGTGCCTGTTTCTAGATGATTCCTAAAGAAGGTCAAATGGGTCATGCTTAAGAAGTGAAAAGTTCTGAGAGAGGAATCCTACCACTGGAAGTTAGACATCTTGGTAAAATCTCAGAAGACTGCTGTGCCACAGGTTCCCATCATTTAAAACAGAATAATATTATGCCACTGTTGGAGTAATTCATGCACTAAAGCTCTTCCAGCATGAAGATGCTGTAAACAGTGGAACACTATTAATTGTCTTTATAAAGATTAAAAAATGCATATTTATCTTTAACCTTTCATGCTCTTAGCCTTTTAGCTGCATTATATCCACCACATAAATACTCTAAGAAAACAGATTTGCAATGCAATCAAAAAGAATGGGATGCTAGGTGAGTCAAAACATCAGTACTTAGCCATCAGCTCATCATCTCATAGATAAAGTACATGGAGGACATTGTTGAACTCTTACTTTGCAATGTCAGCAACATCAGTTAAAATTAACTTGTCTGTTGGAATTTCTGCTATGATTTACAATGGTAAGTGAGACAGTAAATTTACACATTTTGATGAACACACAGAATAAATAAAAAATAAATGAATACAAGCATGTTCAGATAAGGAATGACATAAAATGCTGTGGATATTAAAAACTATCTGTTACCTTAATATGCTGAATGAATCATAGAAAAGTGCAAAGTCCTGCTATGTAAATATAAGTCATATTTGCTATATTTTTTACAAGTGAAATCCGAGGTCAGGAGTCATGTGATCAATTTCTGTAAGCTTTTTTAAGCAAAATAAGGTGAACCCTAGAGACACACAAAAATGTAAAAGACTATTACTTCATTCATGACTGAATCTGGGTACTATCACATTTCTGATCACTTTAACTTAGAGATGTAGTTTTAAGATGGACAGATCCACTGCTCCAAGCTGTCAGAGCAAAGTGTGAGCAGTCAAACCATTTCTGAACTGAAATCTCCAAAGCCATTTTTGTCTTGCATGCATATAAATGCAGTGCTGTGAGAAGTCACGATCTTCCCCTGAAAGTCACAATATTTTTCTACATATAACTCAAGGTTATCGAAAAAGTTTAATTTATTAGTGTACGCAGGTAGTACAAGTTTATCCAGAAAAGCCCTTTCCTCCATGCAAAGAGGAATAGATTTCTCTCCTCCTTCTGCTGTACAGCATGAGTGGATTGTTGCTTATCTTCATACTTATTTTCAAGAAACATTATATATGAGGTTTTACGTTATCTGGAAAATGAATTATGCATGTGAAAATATGGCACATCCCTCAGTCAGCCTATTTCTAGTGTCTACTCTGCCTCTTCTGCCATTACATGCTGTGATCAAAAATCTTTTTTTTCTGAAGTTGCTTTGTTCTTGGGTTTTTCCTATTATCCCTGGGAAGGAATGACTTTAACCTTCTGCCTAACAAATACTATTTGCAAACACAATGAAGTTATATTTAAATCACCAAAGATTAACTGAAGCAGCAGGAGGCCAAGGGAAGGTGCTATGTCTTCAGAAAGCAAGAAAACAGCTTGGGAAAGCTGAAGGTTTTGCAGGGTTTGGATTTGTATGGGTTTTTTTTTAATAAGTAGGAGTACCAAAGGTTAGAAATTAATAATATAAAGATGTTGTTTAGTGGCTCTCTCTGTTTGACTCTTATGCCAATTATAATGTTTATTTGATATTGACGATTCTCTTTATGGATGACATACTATTGAAGGTGGTCAGCTTCAGCCAGCTCAATACTACAGAAAGATATTGAGTTGGCTCTTTTCAGATCAGGTGTTTTAACACTGTAGCAAATTTTTTGGCTCACCTGATGCCAAACCCCATTCTTTCTCAGGAATTCTTCTGAAGCTGTTCTCAAGGCAGATCACTTTGTAAAACAGCACAATGTATTTGCAAAGATGGCAGTCTCTTTAGTTGTGTGTAGCAAGTGAAGTTAATTGGCCTCTTCTTACTTCTAATGAGGGAAGTTTCTCTGCCTTTTTCCCAACATATGAAATTTCCATCTCTCTATACGGCAGACTGTGGAATAGCATATACGCAGTCTTGAGTCAGCCTGGAACCATTCCACCTTCCACATCCCCACAGTCTTCTTAAGAGGAAGTGAACTGAGTGCCTCCATCTGTACTGATAAATATAGAAGGACCAGGGAGCAATCCATGTCCTATTCCCCACTATGTAGCACCAATGAGCATAGATTTATACTTTTTATTGATTAGCCCCAGCAACATCAGATTTATCTTTTTAGTTCCGGTAGTCCAAAGCAGAACCAAGATGCTGTGCTAGCAATTAAGCTGTGCGTGTGATTAGGCACAGTGCTAAGGTCACTTGCTGGCCCTCCTGGGAACCCAGTAAGACCCAGCTTTGAGACAAAACACATAACATTGTGAGGTACTTAGGTCTTGAACAAGAAATGTAATGATCAGGTGCCTGCCCAGACCACATGTGAGGAATATGCTTGTTACCAGTAGAAAGTTAGAAAACTCAGAATGGAATCCAACCTGACAAGTGCACTGAGAAGAGAATCACCTAAATTCTGCACATAGTGTAGAACCAGCAAAATCTAACTGAAAAATAACGTTTAAGACCTTGCTAACTCCTAAGCACTCCTCCTCAGGCATCCTCATTAGCTTTCTACAAGGAAACGCATTCTCCTGGTTTGAATAGATGGCTCAGAAGGAACTCCTGAAAGTACCTTCCTCGGCAAAGCCTCTAACATCAGACCATTTTACAAAAATGGAGTGCCAACTCACCTGCCATTCCCTGAGTCCTGAAAAAAAGATGTTTCCTCTTCCTTGATCCCTCAGGGAAAGTTCTCTTTGATGAGTCAAAGGCTCTTTTGAGCCTTCAATGTTGTCCAGCGGATAGTCATGACAATCCGTAGCTTTAAGCAAACCAGGCCAGATGCAAAATATAATTGGTGGGTAAAACCGCGTCATATTTCTCTCTAGTGAGCTTTAGGCACTTCACAGAGACCATGATAATTTTAAATGGCTCCTTGATCAACCAACAACTGTTTTGAATTCTACTCTGTGGCATGAACTTCTTTTCAAGTACTGTAAAGGGAGAACAAGCATCCATTATAGGCTGGAGGGAGCTCTTGATGCTGTACATTTCTCCCTGTCTGAAAAAAAACAAATGACATTATGTTTAACTCTCTTAAAATTACCTCAACCTTGAAACTAGCTATGGGTACAAATTACTGAAGAAAAAAATTCATGAACTTGAACTCCTTTTATAAATTCTAAAAATAGCCTCTGAAGAGTGCAAAGCCACTGATGTTACAAAGTTCAGTGACCTGCAATAACTATTATTGTTTCCATTGACCCATAGTAACAACTGACCTGGACTGGAACTAGCAACACTCAATAGCACATTTCCAATTTTTTTTAATGTTCCATTTTCCAAGACACAAACACACACAAAAATGTCAGTCTACATCAGACAGTCCAGCTTTTACTCTAGTTATGCTTTTGGTGCCAATAAAACTATAATCATAAAACTAGAAGGTAATGAATGTAATGCCAAATAACTAAATACAAATCAATAGACAATTGTGCAGAAAATCAAAGATAATTTTTCTCTGTGAAAAAAAACCAATAAAAATATCAATATTCATTATGCTATGATATGTGGAAACAACTGTGTTTATGTTTATAAAAGCTAGTATCAGGTTGTGCAAAGCTGAAAGGCGAGAGACGGATGTTGCTGTTTCAGAAGGTCAAGCATGGCAATCCAAGTCTGAGGAGGAAAGTTGCTCACTAACGATCAGTAACATATATGCTGGACATATATATGGCATACATATCACACATATTTATATTTGAGGATCTTTATATGTCCACAAAATGGTTTCCATATCAAGAAGATTTGTAGTTAACACAGTACCAACCATTTCTTTCAGAGGCTGATCTTTCTACTTTCACTCTGTAAAAGAGTAGAGGTAATCCTTAAAGTTTCAGATTGATCAGAATGAGATCTGAGTTAATATTGGATAGAAAATGAAAAAAAAAGGTTTTTTCCATAGTTCACTTAGTAAGTATCTCTTCCCCTGTGATGATATTCCCATTGCTGAATGTTTTTAAAACTTAAACAAATTACTTATTAGCAAATGAAAGATTCTTTCAAGAAAAGTATTTTAATGTCAATGGCCGAATGTGGAAAACTACCTTGAATAATATGAAGAAAATACAACAGGGGCATTTTTTTTTTCTGTCTTTGTAGCATGATGCACACAATTCAAATCAGAATGTATTCAGTTTCCATTATTTTAGGGTTCCTTGGATTGTTACTTTTTGCTCTGCTGCAAGATCTTCTCAGTCAATTTGCTTACAATACATATTCTATACATAGAGGTACTATTTTTTCATATATCAATTTTTGAAGAGATGTACCAGAAGGGCAATCTACCATGTAAAAGCTCTTCCAGCTAGCAGTTCTATGCTCTTGTTCATTGGCTAGACAATTGAAAACGAGCTTTTTATGACCCTAAGGAATAGGAAAACACTAACAAACATTTTGGTTATGCTGTTAACACTGCCACATTAGATGGTACATTACTAAAATAAAGTTTGAAATAGAAATTTACATTAATTGCTATTTCATTCACAATCCCATATTACCCTGAATAAGGAGAAAAAGGTTTTACCCTTGTGTAGAGGCTGCTCATTTTGCCATGAATTATGCATTTCCATTTTTTAACAAAAAAAAGAAAATCGTTTTTTCCCTGAAGAAATTCACTATATGAAGAAGTAAAACACTAGATAATTTTATTCTATGCTGTAGGATATGCCTTTTAACTTTTATTAAACTGCTTGCTGAGTTTCTGATTTCTTGAATTAAATGGTTATTAAGTGGAGCCCTAGAGATGTGCAGCACTGGGAAGAGGGAAGAAGTCAAACTCTAAACTTGACTTTTCAATGCTGCTTAAAAAACATCTCAAATTTGTCAAATGAAAGTGCTATCTGATTGTGGGTAAAAATATCAAACATCATCTTCCTACAAGCTAAATTATTTTCTTGACTTACCTGAGTTAAATTGTGCTTGAAGAAAAAGTAGTGTCTGGTGAATAAAGCTAATAGTTCACAAAAAAATAATGTATATAATGAATTTTGACTTTCTGAAACTATCTTAGGGATAGATCATTTTTTTTTTTCCTATCAGATATAACTATTGTCTAAAATGATTGTGAAGTAACATCTGTAAATATTTCTTGATTGGTAATCTGTGAGAAGTGTGCTACTAGCATCCAATATTTAGGCTTTTTGGATTCAACGGTAGTCTCAAAGTATACGCTAATTATTCTAAGAGTATGATTTAAAGTCACATCTGCAGTGTAACTATTGTGGCTACACATTCAGCACTCTCTTCTTCTATAATCTACCGTTAAGCAGATAAAACGTAAACATCTATATCTGAGCTGCTCACTCTAGCCCACATTTTTAGTTGGGAGAGACACAGACCCATCTAGAGAGCAATTTGTCTTACTTGTATTAGACACCTATCTCATTCAGTTACATACTTTGGAAATGTCTATATCTCAGGAAGGAAAAAAAGAGCCTAGACTGGATGCCTGATTTTTAGATGTCAAAGTTAGAGCAAGCAAATCCCACCCTTCCTAATGAGTAATCCTCTCTTTCTACTACATATGAAAGTTGAACAAGACAGAAGTATGATTTTGATGTGACCAAATGCTTTTACAAACTCAAGAAAATCTGTATTTGGATGGATCTCAGAGTAGGTTTGGCTCCTACTGTTTGTTCAGCCCTGTCGAGTGAACCTACATCCTCTGCAGAGAAAACACTATTGTCTCTCATCTCAGTAGGGAGCCAAGTGATCAGAGTGACAATATGAACAATAAAGCCACTATCATCTGCAAGATTTCTGAAGCATACAACCAACATGTTTTCCCATTATGTAAAAAGTTGACTACGCATTAAGTTGTTTGGTTTCACTATCTTCATTTCATCGCAGACATAAAAATGTACTAAATCCCACTGAGAGTTGGTCAATTCACTTGTCTAAATAAAAGAAGCAATTTGGCCCAAATTTCAGATCACATAGTAATTATCCTGTGTTCAGTAAAAAGCTTTTTGGGTTCTTTAAGGATTTTGGTGAGCAAGGAATAAGTTAGTATTAGGGACTTAGAGCTGACAACTTCATTATGAATTTTTTCCTGAATATAGACTGAGGGAAGAAGACAGAATCTGGTCCCTGGAAAATTCAAAATTATTTATTGTCAAGGAAGCAAATCTTTGTCCTGCGTGGCCAAAGACCTCAGGTGAAACTACAACATATTGTATGTATTTCAGAGCAAAGCCAGGCAGTTCAACTGTTAAGGTAAAATATATACAACTGTCTTCTCCAGAGGAACTAAGAGAAGAGAAGCTGGAATACTATTGGAGCTGCAGCAGTCATACGAAAAATGGCCCGTATTACCATGCTATATCCACTCTCTAACCATTTCCATGTCAGAAAATGAAATGGGATTGCAGGCTGTGGCTAGTTGGCTTAGAGGAACTATCTGACACACGGTAGCCCACATGGAGCCCGACAGGCACATGCCTCCACATCTGAGAGCTACCTGGCGTATCACAGGGATTCTTCAATGCATTGTGCTCCATTGCTGGGAGCACTGTGCTCCTCACAGATCTGATTTCTGGCATCAAGAGATTGCAATTTCAGCTCAGAAGCCATGGCTTAATGTCAATGAGAAGTCGATTAAAAAATATCTACATATTCATGACACTCTCATAACTTGCAGGCATTACATAGAAAGTGACCTGGGAGAAGCCGGAATGCTGTCCGTGAACTAAGGTGATGAGGACCGTAACGAAAGGCTTATGGTATTAATAATTTTTAGCAGTATCATATTAGTACTGTACCTCAGCCTGTGCTTTGGCTTGTACGAAACAAAAGTTGTATCATTATTATTTTAAGCCTTACATAAGAAGTCAGTGAAAGCGAATGCTAATACACTGCGTAATACAGTGTAAAAAACACTGGTAAAAAAGATGTGCTGGAATATAATCTGAGTTAAATCCTTCCTTCCTACTTATTTTTAAAAAATTATGCTTAGCTAATAAACTTTAAATTAGTTTTTCTTTTGAAAATGATGTTGTGATCAGACTAGAAATATATTGAAGGCAATCTTTCTCACTGTTGGAATATTTTGGCATTTTTCCAGGTAAAAAGAGACATGCGCAAAACGTATGGAGACATATGCAAAATATCATAACCAAAGAATTCGCATTTCTATGAAACCTCAAAAGAATTTGAGGAAGAAGTTGCTCAAATGTTATAAGTGCAGTTGGTTCAGAAACTGCAGGAAGCTTTTTTCCAAGTTTCTTTTCTCTGCCAGTGTTTAACAGCTAGAATTTGTGATTCTTCAACACAGTAGTCCCCAACAGACGCTAAGCTAACTAAACAGGAAAATCTCATCCACCTTTGTCAGCCTTCCTATCAAACATCGCTTTGTCTCATGGCGTATTTCTTCTTGAGTTTAGAAGCCATTTTCACGTTAGCTACTTTCTTGTAAGGTTGTCGTGATGGCAGCAGGGTTTTGTTCATGAAAGACTGCTGAGCAGAACCTTGCAGGTTCACCTTGCAAGAGGCTGTGAGAACCAGCCCTTTGAAAGCATGACTGCAGATTTGAGCGATATAAACTCCAAAGTCATCCATTTTCCAGCTCCACTGCTGCTTTATTCAAGCTGGACCCAGAGTTTTTTACTGTCTTTCAGTGTCACAAGGGAAAGCAGTGCCAAGACCCCTCTCCCACCCTGTGCTGAGAAGAGGATGATCATGCTAGGTCTGATCTACAGCGACATGGAATGATCACAGCTATCAGTACAAATGCGAGCACGAGATGCTCGGCACTTCTGAGGGCAAGGTCACTACCTAATATTCACAGAATCTTTCACACTGTAATCCACTATCCTGCAAGGAAGTTCAGGATGTAAGGCATTTTCCTTACTGAGCAGCAAAGCAATAACAAGTTTATATCGCTAATAGTTAAAAGGATCTCCTTTACTTGCCCTGTATTTCTTGCAGTTTAAACTCTTCAGAGACGTGGCAGTCTGTTAGTCTCGTGCCTTTCTCAGTTTTACTGTGACTAGGAATCAATACTAACACCAGTGCTTTCACTCAGGTTGGCTGTTTCTCCACTGAAAAGCACCTAACTCAAAGGGTCATGTGGCTGAAGTATTACGAAGTTTGTCAGCTGAATCAGTAAAATCTCACCGATGGGGAATCGCACACCACAACCTTCCTCAGTAGAACCACAGGCTGTATCAGACAGCTTTTTGCTAGGTTGAGGGGACAACATGTACCTGCATCCCCATTTCTTACAAAAGTTGTTCAGGGTTGCCAGCCATGCCAAAAAATACTATTTGAGATTCCCTTTCAGAAGTGATGGTCCTGAATGATTCATCTGGAAATGCTTCCATCTGCCACTGGAACACTGCCCACAAAACCATGGCATTTCAATTGAGTATCAATCCCTGCTATGTCCATCTGAATAAAGTCAAATAAATACTCTATTTTACCATAGCAATAATGTACTTGCTCTAATGTATTTATAAATAACTATGACACTTCTTGGATGGCTTGTCACTTGATCTCAGTCTTGTGCTATGTAATTTACCTGAGGCAATCAGGAATCCCACAGAAATGCTCCTACTTGTTCCTTTTTATTCACTAATTGCAACCAGAATCTTGGATGCAGTACCAATATATGGATATATTCAGCAATAATAAGATTTGACGTAGTAAAATGCAAGTTAAAAAGATATGTTTAGCTAAATGTGATTGAATGGGACTGGGTTTATAAACTGCTAACATCTTATTCCCAGAAAACATAAGTGAATATAGAAATATAATGAAATTAATTAATGTTTTCCTCGGGCTTTGGAAGGGACTCTCCCCCCAGAAAATGCCAGGAATGAATGTGCCAATTCTGTATCTCTTCGGCACTGCTCATTCTCTCCCACCCCTCATCCCATATCCCATACACAGCTGGAGTATTTCTCCTTAAACAGGAGATTTATTGGACACATTAGTCTTCAAGGAGCCTTTAAGACTTATCAGATGTTGCTGATGTCTAACAAAATAAAATATTATAGAGGTACCAGCTGCTCCAGAAAACTTTTAATTCTGCCGTTATGCCTGTGGTTTAATAAAATAAAATACATCAGGTGTAATGAAAACCTGAACACTACAATAGTAGAGGCATCGCCTACCCTATCAGAGGCCTCAGGGAAATGCAGTAGCTGTGATGGTTAAGAACGGTATAGTAATAGGTCAGTAATTTCAAGAAGATAAGAAGAAAGGGAGATAAACTGAGACATCGGGGGGGGGGGGAAATTTGAAGATAGCATTTTACAGGGACTTCAGATTCATTCACAAGAAGACTACTGAGTCACTAAAACTAAGATTATAATCAGTCTATGAAATTCAAACGCCACGTAAATCAGTGTCAAAATCTGACTGAAATCCAAATGAGTTAATATTTCTCTGTTGAAATGAATAAAATTAGAGCAGATGTGAGTCAAATAAAAGCATCTGTCATGTCCAGCTAAACTAGCTTAAACAGGATCGAGTTTATGGGCACCTTTCACACTGAGCAATCTGCAGAACAGTGCACATGAATGAGAGTTTAGTTAAAGAACTTGGGTAGTTTGATTTCTCTCTTAAATTATACATGTTTGCTCTGAACTGTATATACTGTATTGCCTGTTCTTTTTGTGCTAGAATTGAATGGTAAAGATATAAACAATTTATGAGGGCAGTACATACTGAGTGGTTTCAAAACCCTAGAGATTAGTGAATAATAAATATAGCCGGGCCTTTTGTTAGTACCCTAATGCTCTACTGTTTAAGTCACATATGATTATTGTGCTGCTAATGTCATTTGGGGGATGAAATGGATATTAAAATGATAGTATGTTTCAAAGAGATCCACTGAATAAAACAGAGCCTGATTCAGCTGTCACTGACTTTAGCAAGAATGGGGTAAAGCTCTAATTAAGATATATGGTATTGCACTATTTATATTTCAAGGATGGAGGATATGAGACAAAGGAATTAATGTGATTTGTTTACAGCCCTGGAGGAAGTCAGGCTTGGAAGTTTTTGTTTCTGTTATGTTCTGTCCTGTTCTGTCCTATTCTATTCAATTCAGCATATGCCGCTGCCCTTATCCTCACAACATCCAAGAACATCCCAAGAGTTACTAAACAGTATGTTCTGTATTTTTCACTTATCATTTGCTCATGAAAGATGCAGTATTACAAAAGACTTGAGCATAAGGCTGTTTTTAAATTGGGATTCTAATTACTTTTTTTTGTTGTTTCTCCGTTTTGGATTGGACATAGAGTTTGTCTCAAGAAGCTTTAGAAAGAAAAGGGAAGACTATTTTTTGTTCTGACTGAAGGCAAAATTTTTGCTGTCCTACACTGGGTTTTTAGTACCTAAGCTGAGATCAAATGCTTGCCATGGAGCGTGGAAACATTCAAGGTGGTTTTCAGACCGACTGATTTAGAAAGTTCAACCTCTTGTACAAACTTTACCTTTGTGAAGGTAAGAGTCCCAATAGTTGAACTCTCAGCAATAGCCTGGACCCAGACCGTTGAACACTTTAAGGCTAAAGACGGACATCTCAAATTCTATTTGAGATCTTGCAGCGAGCCAGTGTAAGGAGCACAGGGCAGGTCAGCTACCCTTTTGATAGTACAAGATGTTAAGGAAATGTGTAATTGGTCTTGCGCTATCTGAAGGTTGTCAAGCACCGATAATTTCATCTCTAGTTCTATGGCAGTCTTATAGGCCAGCCAACAGTGACTGGAGACTATAAAATGAGAGCACCTAATTTTCTGCCACAGGGAACCTTCGGGTTCCTAGCCAGCAGGAGATTGCAGTTGCTGCTCTAATTTGGCAGCACGCGCACCTTCCACCAACCAAACACTTGCAAACTCCTCAAAACATTACTTTCATTCCGTGCAGGCACTAGCCGCTTGCTACTCAGCAGGGCTCGGCAACGCTCCTTAAACCGAGGCAGCTTTTAATTCTCGCTTTGCCCGCTGACACCCACACCACAACATTTTTCCACAGAAGAAGGAAAACACCATTTTTTTTTTTTTTTTTTCCCCGTTACAGTTTCCAGACGGGAGGTTCTTCCTCCCCTGGTCCTAGTGCTTCCCGCGCACCCCCACTCCCCCAACCCCGCTCCGACGCGGACCCGCCGCCGCGCTCAGCGCAGCCCCCGCGCGCCGTCCCGCCTGCCCGCGGCGCTGCCGCAGCCCCCGCCGCCCTCCTTGCCGTGCCCGTGACTATTGGCTGAGCCCCCCCCCCCCCCGCGGCGGCGGCGGCCACCCGAGCGGAGGGGGAGTGTCCTGGGCACAGCCCAGCCCAGCGCGGCGGCGGCGGCGGCGGCGGCGGCAGGGGAATGGGCAGCCGCGGGGAGGAGAGGCGGCGGGCGGGCGGCGGAGCGGGCGGGCTGCTCGGGCGCAGCCGGCGGCGGCAGCGGAGGCCGGGCATGGGGCCCCCGGGCAGTCGCGGCAGCACCAGCGCCAGCGGCAGCCTGCAGGTGAGGGCTGGGGCGGCGGGAGGGAGGTGCCGCGTCCTGCCCCCTCCCCCCCCCCGGGCACCACTTCGCACGCAGCAGCAAAATTGGCAAAAAAACCAAACCCAAACCGAACCATATATATACGTATACGTGTATATATATGTTTATTGTTTGTTGGTGTTTTGGTTTTTCTCTCGACTCCGATCTCCAGAAATCAGAGCATCCGTGAAAAGTTGTGTTGTTTTTTTTTTTTTTTGTTGCTGCTGCCGACGCGGGTTGTAGCAGAGAGCCGCGAAAAAGGGAAATGAATGAGCAGTGGAAAAGGGGAGAAGAAGGAAAAATCCCTCGTGGAGACGATGCCCGAAGTTACTTTCGGGGAGCCCGCTTCCATACGCAGCGGGCTGGGGACGGGCTTGCCAACGCGGGCAACTTCCTTGGCGCAACATCTCCTTTGCGCGGCTCCGCTGTTCAACTCGTATTTTCAGCCGGTAGCCGGAGGGGGACCGCGGCCGGGCGGCGTGGCGGCGGCCGGGGGTCTGTGGTGGCGGGGCTGGGGCCGCCGGCTCCGCGGCCGCGGGGGACAGGGATCCGCGCGGGTTGCGGCGCCCGGAGCGCGGAGGCGGTGAGGGGCTCCACCGGGGCCCGCGCAGGCTGCGCGGTGCGGCCCGCGTCCCCGCTGCACCGCAGGGCCCGTGGGCGTGCGGGAGGAACAGGCTTTGTGGCGGGGGAAAGGGGGGGCGTGTTTCACGTTGCTGCTGTGGAAAGGGAAGGGGGCAAACAAATGTTTGGGGGTGTGCAGGGGGATGCCCCGGCTTGGGGTGTGCTTGCAGGTGGAAGGGTGGGTGCTGCTGGTGAGAAGGGGAGCGAGCTTGAAGAGGTGGAGGGGGAAGAAGGGGGGAGAAGAGGGTAGATGACACGTCGGGGCGCAAGTGCTGCTGGTGTGGCGGACAGGCAGGGTGCCCCTGGGCCATCCCTGGCAGTGTGGATTTGCTGTGGGGAATGCAGCTGGTGTTGCCTGGAGGGTACATACAGATGGCGATGCCCTGGAATTAGCTGCTGTACTGAGGGGAGCAGGTGGGGGGAGAGGGAGGATGGCTTCACGTTGCAGATGCTGCCCTCCCTGCTCAAAGTGGCAGTGAGGGAGGCAGTGGGCAGGGGGGGGGCTGCCTCCTACCTCCCCTCCTTCTCTAACCACCCCCTCCCCACACCCCTGTGCCATTCTCTCCCCAGCACTTGCTCCTCTTCCTGCTCTTCGTTGGACCTTTCAACTGCTTTGCCAGTTACAGCCGCGCCACCGAGCTCTTCTACAGCCTTAACGAGGGGCTGCCCGCTGGGGTGCTCATCGGCAGCCTGGCCCATGACCTGCGGCTCCCGACGGCTGGTGGGCAGCGCCCTGCGGCCCCCCAGCCCCCACTCTCCTTCACCCTGGCCTCCCGTGGCTTGGGGGGACAGTACGTGCGGCTGGACAACCGCTCTGGAGAGCTGCACACCTCGGCCGTGGAGATCGACCGGGAAGCTCTGTGCATGGAGAGCAGTGGGGCCACCGCCTTTGGAGGAGCAGCTGCTGTCGCCTCCTCCTCTTCATCCTCATCCGAGTCATGCCTGCTGCTGCTGGATGTGCTAGTGCTGCCGCAGGAGTACTTCCGCCTGGTGAAGGTAAAAATTGCTATCCGGGATGTCAATGACAATGCGCCCCGCTTCCCTGTGCCCCACATCCGCCTCTCGGTGCCCGAGAATGCACCTGTGAACACCCGCCTGGCTATCGAGCACCCCGCCCTTGACCCCGATGTGGGCACCAATGGTGTCCAGACCTACCGCCTGCAAGATAACTACGGTGTCTTCACCCTGGATGTGGAGGAGAATGAGAGCGGGGAGAGGACTCCCTATCTGATTGTCATGGGGGCTCTGGACAGGGAGACACGGGAGGAGTATGTCACAGTCATTGTTGCTGAGGATGGGGGGACTCCTCCGCTTGTGGGCAGTGCCACCCTCACTATTGGCGTCAGCGACATCAATGACAACTGCCCCCAGTTCAGCGACTCGCAGCTCAATGTCACTCTTTATGGGAATTCCAGTCTAGGGACACACGTGGTCACTGTCCATGCAGTAGACATGGACCTTGGATCCAATGCCCAGATCACCTACTCCTACAGCCAGAAGGTCCCCCAGCCATCCAGAGACTTGTTCCATTTGGACGAAAGTACAGGAACCATCACGCTCTCCAGTAAAGTTGATGGGGACACTCCAAGGCTCCACAGGCTGATCATACTGGGCAACGGTCCTGGTTGTATCCCTGCCGTGATCACAGTGCTAGTCACCATCATCAAAGTCATGATGAGGCCACCTGAAGTTGTCCCTCGTTTCATAGCTAATGAAGCGGAAGGGGTGGTGTACTTAAAGGAACTGGAGCCTATCAACACACCGATAGCGTTTTTTACTATCAAAGACCCTGATGAAAAATACAAAGTCAATTGCTATTTGGATGGTGACGGGCCTTTCAGACTTTCACCATACAAGCCATACAATAACGAATACCTGTTAGAGACCACAAAGCCTTTGGACTATGAGACACAGCAGCTGTATGAAATCTCTGTAGTTGCATGGAACTCAGAAGGATTTCATGTTAACAAAATAATCAAAGTACAGGTTCTGGATGACAATGACAACTCGCCAGTTTTCTCTCAACCATTGATCGAATTATCCATTGAGGAGAACAATGTTCCCAATGCTTTCTTGACCAAACTGCATGCTACAGATGCTGACAGCGGAGAAAGAGGGCAAGTGTCCTATTTTTTAGGGCCTGATGCCCCTTCCTATTTTTCTTTAGATAAAACCACAGGAGTTCTGACAGTTTCCACCCAACTGGACAGAGAAGAAAAAGAGAAATACAGATATACTGTCAAAGCAGTAGATTCTGGGTTCCCTCCAAGAGAATCAATAGCAACTGTCGCCATCACTGTATTGGATAAAAATGATAATAGTCCAAGATTTATCAATAAGGATTTCAGCTTTTTCGTGCCAGAAAACTTCCCAGGTTTTGGTGAAATTGGAGTTATAAGTGTCACAGATGCTGATGCAGGGCAAAATGGATGGGTTGCCCTTTCAGTTCTGAATGGAAGTGATATTTTTGTCATAGATACTGGAAAAGGAGTTTTGAGAGCTAAAGTCTCCCTGGACAGGGAGCAGCAAAGCTCCTATGTTCTGTGGATCGAAGCAGTTGATGGCGGTGATCCTGCCCTCTCCTCTACTGCAAAAATAACTATCCTTCTTCTGGACATAAATGACAACCCCCCTCTGGTCTTATTTCCTCAATCTAATATGTCTTATTTGTTGGTCCTTCCTTCTACCCTTCCTGGCTCTCCCATCACTGAGGTCTATGCTGTCGATAAGGACACTGGCATGAATGCAGTCATAGCTTACAGCATCATAGGAAGAAGAGGCCCTCGACCGGAGTCATTTAGGATTGACCCTAAAACTGGTAATATCACCTTGGAAGAGTCCCTGATGCAAAATGACTATGGCCTCTATCGGCTGCTTGTAAAAGTTAGCGATCACGGCTATCCAGAACCTCTCCATTCCACCGTCATGGTGAACCTTTTCGTCAATGACACTGTTAGCAATGAGAGCTACATTGAAAGTTTGTTAAGAAGGGAGCCTGATATCAGTATAGAAGAAAAGCAGCCGCAAATATCCATAGAGCCTACACATAAAAAAATGGAGTCAGCATCCTGCATGCCTACCTTGGTAGCTCTGTCAATAATAAGCTTGGGTTCAATTGCTTTAGTAACAGGGATGGGCATTTACATCTGTCTGAGAAAAGGAAAAAAGCATCACAGAGCAGATGAAAACTTGGAAGTACAAATCCCATTAAATGGAAGAATTAACCTGCACATGTTGGAGAAGAAACCAGTGGAGATTTCTAACATTTGACGTTTCTTTGTGGATAAATCCAACATCTGAAAAGCCTTGGACAGCTCTGAAACACCTAGCTGTGGGTTGTATTGGCAGAGGTTGCAATGAAGGACCGCTAATTTATAACTTAATAATATTATAATTGTAAATAGATGTTTACAATTTTTTAAATTGAAATTCAGTGTACAGCTTTTTTATGAAACCTTAGTACTAACAGCTAGCACCCTGTCTATAAAAACATGGACATCATTTGCAGCTTTCATAAATCAATAAGATCAGTGATCGTAAAAAAGGGGAAGGTAAGACGATTCTTTAAACTCAAGTTTTAAAAGTCTTTTTAACCACAAGAGGGCATCAGATGCTCCTGAGCAGGGAACTGTTCGAGGTACTGTCCATGAGATAAACATAGAGTATATTTTAAATATATTGGTTTTAATATAAAATACACATTGGCATACAGACATTTAACCACAAAAAAAAAGAAATGTCTGTCCTGATGTATGTATAATTAAAAGAATAAAGACATTACAATGCACTAGTAATAATAAAAAAAAAAAAAAAAGAAAAAACCAGAATGTTTATTACCTCAGAAGTAAAGCTTATACGGTAGGATAGAAAAGGCATTAACAAGAAGTGCAATTCCTGTTGAGCAAGAATGCAAGATATTGTAATGAGAATCTGAACTGCTGTGACATATCATCTTTCATTTGCTCCAGATTTCACCCACATTATCATTTGCTCCAGCAATCTGCTGGTCCTTTTTATGGAAAATTATATTTAATATTTCCTACAGAAAATAATGACAGAACCCCATGCTCATCCTCGTAAACATGCCAGATGCAAGGAGGCAAGGGAATGGCTAAATCCTTAGTTGTCACAGAAGTGGTGATATTTTTTGTACTTTGAGCAGTCTGTCAGTAGTACTCCATCAGTTTGGTTGTGTAATAGATTTTTTCATGTGATACTTCTGAATCTGATCTGCCAGATGAAAACAAAATCGCTTCATATTCTAAGGAATTATAGGACTTAGTTTATTCTGACTGTTGTTCCTTTCTGGATTGGTATTTCATGTGAAAGATCTTGTTTCTGACTTTTGGCGACCATTCCTGGCTCCTTTTCATTGGCTTTGATTTTGGATTAGATCCAAAATCTAACTTGTGAGACTGGGGGCATATTTTCTTGATAATTTATTCTTTGCTGTATTCTCTGCAACAAAGCAGCAGGTTTATCAGTGATGTATCACTTTCACTTCATTTTAAGAGTTGAGAACTATCTTTTGTATGATCATTACATCAAATTTCTCTGTGTGGACAAGATAAATTAGTGTTATGCTTAAAACTGATTATTTTGATTTCTGGCATATGTCTGTAATGTACCAAAAGTGTTTATATGTCTGCAAATTAAAGCTATATATTTTCATAATAACTTATTCTCTCTCTCTCGCCTAGATTTTTAATTATAAAGCTAAATATTATTTTAGTTACAAGAAGTGCGTATTTCACAAATGCTTGGGTGCTGGCTATCTTGTCTGACATGTCATAATACTTCCCAAAATTAGTACACTTCAAAATCATAAATGAGAGTTTAGGCAGTACTTCTTGAAATTACTGGCAAAGACAATTGTATTTCAGCTGATGTAAGTGGGGCGGCAGCTGATACCTGTTTTAAAAATAGGGAGTGCAATTTGAGGCAGTTTTTGATTTTTCTCTCTCTGACTGGCACATTACTTCACCTTGAGCCTATTGAAATGCTGGAGCTTCTTATAGATACTGGTTCTGCTTAGCCTAAGAAGAGTATTAATATAAAGCCCAGATTTTGCCATTCTACCTATAAGAAATAGCAATTCTTTCAGGTTAGAATATTTTCTGTTTATGCACGGTTTGATAGCTGTGTTTCATGAAAAATTAATGCAGCCTGTCAAAGGGTTGTGGTTAATCACCTTTTTTCATTTATTTTCATACTATTAAAATATGAAAACGGTATGTATGCCTGAAATGCATTTGTCACAAAGAGACGTTGTTTATTATCTCTGAAGAAAAATGACATTAATTCTTCGGAAATGGCTTCAGTTTTACAGATGCTCTGTATTGCCGTGGTGGGGAAGCTAGGTCCTCTGCACTTTTTTCTTCAGTAAGGAGGCAAGGTAACTGAAAGAAAGACAGGATTGTTTTCATTGCTTTTCTCTTATTTGAATTAGCAGTCCAATATCTTCTCAGGACAATTTGAACAGGAGTAAACCCAAGACTTAACAAATACAATAAAACCATAAACCTGATCCTTCAGTGTATGTTCATGTGACACTGGGCAGGTATTTTTATTCAGGTTTGACAAATACATAGTCTTGAACCTGTTTGATTAAGCTTACTGAGTTTAAATGTGCTGTTCTCATTGCTTTTTTTGGTTTGTTTAGTTCAAGCACGTTCCTAATGTGTAATAAAATGTAATGGTATGAGCCTGTTAAAACCGAAGTACTGCTCATGAAGCATTTCACTCCACAATTTTCTACACATTTAAAGAAAATCGGTTTGAAATCACACCTTCAGCCATACCAGCACCATTACTTCTGAAAAAGACTTTACCCTGATAATGCTTCATAGAGTAAGAAAGAGCACATTTTTGCCTTCCTGTGAGTAGTAGCCTTTGGGTAAGTAATGTCACTGAAGATGGCAAAATATGCAAAGTGAGTTATTTTTGTTTTTTTTTTTTTAATTCCATATTTTGTGTAACTTAAAAAACATACAGCTGGTAGCAGCAAGTAACGAGCATGATATTTAAGCCTGCAATGATAAGCCTAACAGTGATTAAAAAAAACAAAACAGGAATCTTAAATTCATAGAACCTGGGAATTTCTCCTCAAAAAAATGCTCTTTCTCAGTGGAAAAATGCTTGATACTGGTTATATAGCAAATATTTCTGTGACATTGCTGTTTCCAAAGTATCCCTTACAGAAATCCCTTTCACGTGAAAACACATTTTTAATGAGTGCAACTAAAGTAAATTAGACTCAGATATAAAAGGCCTATTTTATAACCACCTTGTGCAGTGCACTTGCCAAAATATATGCAAATCTTGTCGACACTGGTAGTTGAGCTGGCACAAAAATAAATGTCTCATTCATTTACAGTATCCATTGAACAATCTTAGAGTGAGTGGGTGCTCTTTGTTAATTTTTATAAAAAATGAGATTGTCCTAAGCTTTGTATTGCCAAAGCCTCCTAAACTTGCCATGCAAATGCTTTTTTATTAGAATTAACAAATTAAAAAATAAAAGTCAAGAAATGGGCAGCAAGCCTGGTGGCAGTGGATAGAGAAAATGAGCTCAGTCTTCTCTTTTTCTATTTCATTTTATTCTTTTTAAAAGATCTAGGAGCTGCATTACTCTTTGAAGTTACTGTTTTGATGCAAAATTAACCTAACACCTGGCTGAATATCAATAAAAGATGAGATATGAAAGTGTGGAAGGGGAATTAGAGCACATTACTTTTTCTTATGTCAAGACTCAGAAAACAGTTAATCTTACAGCTTTTAAAGTCCATTTTCCAGTACCAAGGTTCAAACATGCAACTGTGCCAGAGTCCACTGAGGACAATCTAAAAAGATCCCACTATCTTAATAGGGTGTCCGATGGGAGGTACAGTGTTAGAGCAAAACTTAGGCTCCCTGAAAGCAATCACAAACCCCTCACAAATCCCTGGCTGGAATTTCATTGCAAGTTTTCTGCCCCCGACTGCTATTTTGGGAAGATTTTATTAAAATAGTCCAAGATATGAAGAGGATGGATAATCTATGACTAGCATTTCACTTCCCGGTTCAAAGCGATGAACTCTCAGGGAGCAGTCTAGCAGTAGGTGGAGATACACAGCATCTCTGCCACAAAGAAATCATCAGCTGAATATGCAGTGTGTTTCTTTTTGCAGTTCAGGTGTGTTATCAGAGCCATGCAGGAAGCTGACTGCCACCTTCCCTGTACTGTGCTTGTCACCAGCTTCTCACAGCCATTAGTTTCTATGCACATTCCTTCTCACTCATGTAATTGACAGGGGAAAAAAAAGCAAGACAATTAATTGTCAAATATTAGCCAGCTGAAAATACAAACCCTTGATTTAGACAACTCTCCTTCAGAGCTGGGGTTTGAGGAGCTAAGCACATTTATCTTCCTTACCAAAAATAATTTGATTTTAAAGGAGATGTCTAGTGAAATTTTAAGTGAAAATAAAAGTATTCAGCACCTCCACTTCCTGTAGTCAAGTCCTACACTTTTTATATGAGTAGTAGTTGCTCAGACAGGTAAAAGTTGCAGAAATTAGTTTTATGCTTTATTTGAACAGTGTGGGAAATGTTCTGAGGAAACTATTTGAAGGCTTCAAACTTAGAGGTTCCTAACAGGTTGTTCAGAGATATGAAATTTCAAATGATTGGCAACATTTCATAATTTGCAGTTTTATGAATTAAAGTACGTGCAAAAATACCTGTGCAGGCAGTGCTGCTATTTCCTTTTCAGTCTCTGTACCAAACTGAACCAGCAGATAAGAAGATAAAACTGCCATCTGCATTCTGAGGTGGAGGGATTCAAAGATTTTGGTTCACAAACAAATGTAGAGTTAAACAGCTCTGTTTTTCACATTATGGATGAGAAAGATACTTTTATTCTTATCAGCACAGATTGATAGGCTGCATGCTCTTTCTAACATGCTGTATACGAATCTTTCAGTGATATCTGCTATATTTTCATTCCAGTTTCATCAAGGAATGAATTTTAACGGCCAAATTTCAACTCCTAAATATTTCTGGTGACAGAGTACTTTGAACAGGTGCTAAGAAAACATCATTCTGAATGAAGAAATATTGAATCATTTATGATGAATTCAGTCATTCATTCCACGGCTTGTGAAAACAAATATATGCCTAAGTGTTCAAGTTGCAGGTTTTCATGTTGCTAGCAAATGCAGCTGGTAGGTAGTAAGCATTTAACTGAAATACATTACATGGGATCATTTAACCTGTGTTCAAATTCAGAGGACTTGCATTTTAAACATCAAGTTGGATGTTGCTCTCTTCCCAGCAGCCCTAGCAATGTCAATTCAATCTTCTGTCCTAACTATTTTGTCTTACTTCCCATCTTCAAAGTTTTGGTTAAATATTCATCTTCAGAGCAAGTCACTGAGGTGAGAACTCTTACCTCTTTATGCAGAACAGGAGCAAAGATAGTGACAGCTTGATTCCTCTGCCTATGTGTCAGCATCTAGTGCTACTTGAGATGCCTTAAGGTATCCCACCTCCAGCTGCCAGTCTGGAAGAGTGCAGGCTTTCCATCAATGAACTATCGTATCTGCCAGCCTTGTGTGGATGCTTTGGATATTTTAGGAGGGGTTCACTAAACACCTGTGTGTGTTGAAGTGAGTCTTTGATGTGATTCAACTCCATATTTACACATCTACATTGAAATGTCTACAGACAAGTATCGACCAGTGAGCTAGGAGTCTAAGCTTCCACTATAGTCTGTGAGTCTCATCAACACAGTCAATGGAACTACAGAGTGCTTCAGCTTGCTCTAAATGAGGCATTTAGGGCAAGATTTAGCTGCTCTGAAAATTAATATCAAGTGCTATCTAGAATGCCCTTGAGTGTCTCGAATTTCAGCACCAGGCTGTCAGGAAGACTTGTACCTTTCTAGAGTAGTAGCTAGATGCCAAGGGTGCAATGCAGCACCTGAAATGACATGAGGAAACTATGGATAGGCATGTGTATCCCACTGGTGGTGGCACATCAAGTGTATCAACCTCTCAGTTCTACTGAATAGAGCTTGACAAATTATAACGGGAACATAAAACATCGATCATCCAGAGACATCTGATCCTTAGCATCAGAGCCAAAAAAAGACCTACAAGTCTAAAATGTAACGACTGTCATACCTAACTGATAAGCTCTGAAGCCTGAATTCATCCCATCTAATTTTGGTGATTTAGTGGAGCCATCTGTGCCCTCTGCTGTTAGCAGAGAGATAAAGAATCTTTTTTTGCAGGTAATTCAGGTCTTTGGGAAGCACTAGAGTTGTTTACTTCTCTCCACTAAGTTTACAGATAACTCAGGGTAACTAAGATTTCACTTTGTGTTTCAGTCAAAGAAGAGAAATTTAGGCCATGAAGTGAACTACGGATCGCAGTGCTAGGTACTCCCACTGGCATTATAATGCATGGGGTGAAACCAGTATCTCAGACAGCACCAGAACAGCCAGCGTGCTGGGGAGGAAGCCACTTGCAGTCAGAGCAGGTGCCTGGAGCTCACATGACTTTAAACCAATCTTTCAAATCCTTTGTTATAGGCTGCAAGGCTCCATCCATTTGGGTTTCACTATCCAAAGTTTCTCATGGCTTCATCCTTTTTTTTTTTCTTTTTTTCTTGTTCTTACTTTTTTTTTTTTTTAACCGAAGTATTGCATGCAAGTCACTCCTATAGAACACTCGTGGTTTACCCCAGCCAGCAACTAAACCACACGCAGCCGCTCACTCACCCCCCACCTCTGGTAGGATGCGGGACAGAATTGGGAGGGCACAGGTAGGAAAACTGGTGGGTTGAGATAAAAACAGTTTAACGATTGAAATAAAACAAAGTAGAACAGTAATAATAACAACGATAACAACAACAATAATAGAATATACAAAGCAGGTGATGCACAATGCAACTGCTCACCACCCGCCGACTGACGCCCCACCTGTCCAAGACGCGAGCAGAGCATGGGAAGCCGAAAAGTCCCCGGTGCAAGCGCCACTCGACAACAACCAAAACATCAATGGGCCATCAATATTCCTCTCATACCAAATCCAAAACACAGCACCCCCCCAGCTACTGGGAAGAAAGTTAACTCTGTCCCGGCCGGAACCAAGACAAACACAATAAAAGAAGACATACCTTTGATTTATATGATGGCAGAGCACTCACTGAGGAGATGAGAAAATCTTGTTATCTTTCAGAGTGTTCTCAATTGTGTATTTGGAGGGGATGCTAAAGGTATCTCTTGGTAAGGACACTCTCCAGCCTTCTTTTGGAAATTGAGCTATTGTGTTTAATGCAAAGACTCAAATGTCAAAATCCTCCCAGGTTGAGGAGACACAACCATGTATGCCTACGAAAGGAGCATTCCAAGGAACTGGAGATACTTGGCCTTGAAATGGTGCTCCAAGCACTTTCAAAACTTTTCTTTAAACAATCAGTGGGGGTTGAGGTGGGAGGAAACTGGGGAAAACAGAGTCCTGTGCTCTTCCCTCCATGATGAGCAGCTTCTGGTATTAAAAAAAAAAAGAAATTTGAAACTTCGAAATAGTTACCTCATAGATCTTTTTCAGAGGTATTTGTCTCCTCATACTTCAGAATAATTTCAATCCTATTCTCTTTATTCATGCTGTAATCCCATTAAATGGCAATCCCAAGACAGTTATGTGGTAGAAGTTGGTCTTCCTCTGCCTAGGGCTCTATTTTCTGAGGAATGTATTTTAAAAGCGTCTGATTGACAATCAGAATACAAAGCAGAACTGCTTCTCAGGGTGTGTTTTACTTCAGGACAGACTGAAGTAGAAAAGAGCAGAAGACAGCCAGAATAAATAAATGCAGTCAAAATGAAAGAGCCATTTACAAAGATTGCATGTGGGAAACAAAAGTGGTCAGAAACAATATAAAGAATTTTTCTGGATCTACTGGATTTACTGTGTATTTTCAGCAGTGTTAATAGTCCCCGTTCAGCAGTATCTCATCCCTTTTCTTAACCTATAAGGATGAGAGCTTGTTGCAGAGCATTGGGATTTCCTGACACAAGGTATGTTAAAAACTGATTCTCATTGTCAGCAGGTCAAAGTTGTAGAGAGAAATAAAGGCTTTGAGTAGAATATCTTTAAAGTGTCTGTTTCATTATGATAACAGCATTCTCTTTTCATGGTGATTTTCTGTAGTGTTATTATGTTGGATGTATTCATTTTTGCTAACTCAGGACAAAAAGAAATTATTAGAAACATTTGCATCTTCTCAGCCAAAACAAAAGCTGATACTGTGACATGATGTTTCCAGCGAATGTTGTTAATGAAATGAGATCTTTTTTGTGACAATACACAAACACCAGACATGCTTCTGTCCTCACTTTCCTAAAATGCATAGTGATAACATAACCTTCCTCTTCATATTTATAAACAGAATAAACATTTCATTACAGTAGTAAGAAGAGGGTTCTGATATGCCACTCTATTAACACAGTGTAGATCCTGTAAATGTTTTCTACTGAAATATATTCAAATGGCTGCTTTGCATATCTATCTAGAAGTCATTTACGTGTTTTGAAGGTGTCTTTTTTTCTTCTTCTTTTATAAGTCATAAAAGAAAAGCAAAGGCCACACAGTTATCTTGGTGTTGTCTTTTATCTATTTCTGTTTACGAGGCTAAGTTTAGCTGAATTGAAAACACAAGAATGCTCATCTTTAACTGGCTTTTCTTTGAATTTGAATTTAATTTTCAGAAACATCATATATAAGGTTATGCACCTAAATGGTAGATATGTGAATATCTGAACAAACAATAAAGGAAGCAAGCATGCAGGAAAAAGAAATGTTTTGGAGTATAATTCAATCTTGAAAGTTCAACATAACGTAACTAATATATTAAGCTCCTCAAGGATGTTTTTCACTATGCTTAGACACAATGAAAGCAATTCTGTACCTTCAGCTCTATGTACTTAGGACACATCTTCAGAGTCTTGCTGCACTCCTTTCAGGAGGTGAGTAGTCTCATCTCTCACTAATGTAAATCCAGTTTAAAAGTATTCAAGTGCTCATATCAAACTAGTCAGCATTGTCCATCCCCATTACAGCTGCTCTGAAGACATCAAAAATGAAATGTTAAAGGTTCAGAATATTTTTATTGATTGTAAATGACATTTTCGATTACCTTTGGTATTGAAACAGAATCTTGCAACATCTATCCAACACTAATTTTATTTGACAGAATGCATTGGACAAATAGCTTAATCAACAACATTTTGATCACTTACGAAATGTTGGAACAAAATCCGCAAGATTTTTTTTTGCACAATTTTAGCTTTTGAAACAAAAAAAGTTACATTATTAAAAAGCAATACTTTTTTTGCCTGTTATTATCAGTGATGATACAGCCTCATAAGGCATTCAAAGATTTTTCTCTTAACACGTTTTTCATAGTCTCTGCTAGTATATAGTGTTTTTTCAAACACACTTCAAAAATTTTGCTTGAAATTTAATGAAATTAAAAACTACTGAAGGCAGAGCTTTAAGTTTTAGGAACATCCAGAAATACCAAGTCAGAAGTGATTCCCACTCAGATTCATGCGGCCTAAACTTCAGGTATCTGTATAAACAAGTTAGGGGTACATACACCTAAGATTGCTTCTCTAGTCAAGGCAACTCTGGAAACCGCTTATTGAGAATGTAGATGGTTTATGACAGTGCCTGCATTACTCTAGAAAGACATTTCAGCAGGTAATTACAGTGAGGTACTTCAATTAAATATCTCAAATTAGATAGAGTGAATCTAGCCTAGGTACTAGAACAAGAGACAGACAGGTATCGTATTTCCCTTTCCCAGTTACAGTGGATGGGAAGCACTCCTAAAGTGTTGCAGAGTATAAAACCTCTATACGCATTGAGAAAATTTCCTTTTCTTTCCCAAGTGTGGAAGGGTTTGTGTGTGTTTGTTTTTCACTTTAATCTTTGTAAGCGTGGAAGCAAATTTCTTTCAAGTGATAGGGACAGCTGCATTTGTCAGAACTGAAACATTTTTTGCCATGTCGCTTGCTGTTTGTAAAAATGAAAACCCAGAAATCTTAAAAAGAATGAAATATAACACAGATAGAGGCAATGAAAGGAGTCTCCTTCCTACTCTGTCTTGCCGAGTCTGCAGGTGATAGATTGCAGTGTGCTGAGTATGCAGTTCTTCGATGGAAGTTGTACGTATTATAAGAAATGCTGTGTGGGAATGACGAACACAGTATGTGAAAATATGCAGAAGGGGAATAAAATAAAATTTCTTCTAGCCTAATAAAAATGCACATATTCCTGGTAAGATTTTGAACTGTTGCACGGGTCAAATACTTAGAGCACAACAGCTTATAGCATCATTACCTCTTCAGCAAATATCAGAAAGTCATAGGCAAAATTAGGTGAGCCCTTTTACTTTGAAGGTAAAGACTATTTAGAAATAATTTACTTGAATTCAGGGTACTTTTGAATTGAGTGTTCTACAAGATGACCTGGGTGAAAAAAAGCAATTTGATATGTGAAATCTACCTTCACAAGACATGCAATTTTTACAAACTGTTTTCAGATAATGGTCAACAATAAGCTACTGTAAAATTGAAAGTTTTACAGAGTGTTACAGGGTTTTGGTCACTTTCCATCAGCTTTAAGGAACTAAAAAATAGAAAGACTAGCATAGTAAACAATTTGAACTATCTGAATAATATCTGAAATGTATTAAAGACGATAAAAGGAAGTGTAAGACCCTTTTGAGCACATTGTCTAAGGGTCAAATTCAAATCACCTATTAGAAATACTAATATGCATTAGAATCATAGAATCATAGAATCATAGAATAGTTTGGGTTGGAAGCGACCTTTAAAGGTCATCTAGTCCAACCCCCCTGCCATGGGCAGGGACATCCTCAACTAGATCAGGTTGTTCAGAGCCCCGTCCAACCTGACCTTGAATGTTTCCAGGGATGGGGCATCTACCACCTCTCTGGGCAACCTGTGCCAGTGTTTCACCATTCTCACTGTAAAAATTTCTTCCTTATATCTAGTCTAAATCTACCGTCTTCTAGTTTAAAACCATTCCCCCTTGTCCTGTCGCAACAGGCCCTACTAAAAACTCTGTCCCCATCTTTCTTATAAGCCCCCTTTAAGTACTGAAAGGCCGCAATAAGATCTCCCTGAAGACTTCTCTTCTCCAGGCTGAATAACCCCATCTCTCTTAGCCTTTCTTCACAGGGGAGGCGTTCCATCCCCCTGATCATTTTCATGGCCTTCCTCTGGACCTGCTCCAAAAGGTCCATGTCCTTCTTGTGCTGAAGGTTCGAGAGCTGGACACAGTAGTGCAGGTGGGGTCTCACCAGAGCTGCCAGCGCATGTTGCTGGCTCATGTCCAGCTTTTCATCTACCAGTACCCCCAGGTCCTTCTGGGCAGAGCTGCTTTCAATCCCTTCATCCCCCAGCCTGTATTGATAGCAGGGGTTGCCCTAACCCAGGCGCAGGACCTTGCACTTGGCCTTGTTGAACCTCATGAGATTCACATGGGCCCACTTCTCGAGCTTGTCCAGGTCCCTCTGGATGGCATCCCGTCCCTCAGGTGTGTCGACTGCACCACTCAGCTTGGTGTCGCCTGCAAACTTGCTGAGGGTGCACTCGATCCCACTGTCTATGTCATTGATGAAGATATTAAACAGCACTGGTCCCAATACAGACTCTGTAGGACACCACTCATCACCGATCTCCATCTGGACATGGAGCCATTGACCACTATCCTCTGGATGTCACCATCCAACCAATTCCTCACCCACCGGACAGTCCACCCATCAAATCCATACCTCTCCAATTTAGAGAGAAGGATGTTGTGGGGGACTGTGTCAAAGGCCTTACAGAGGTCCAGATAGATGATATCCGTTGCTCTTCCCTTGTCCACTGGTGTAGTCACTCCATCCTAGAAGGCCACTGGGTTGGTCAGGCAGGACTTGCCCTTGGTGAAGCCATGGTGACTGTCTCGAATCACATCCCTGTCCTCCATGTGCCTCAGCATAGCTTCCAGGAGGATCTGTTCCATGATATTCCTGGGAACAGAGGTAAGGCTGACTGGCCTGGCTATATTTCATTGAAATTTGGACATACGATTACTTTATAAGATGTTTTTAAGAAGCCATTAATAGTTTTTATTGACTCCCCCTCAAGAAAAAAAAAAAAAGAGAAAGAAAAAAAAAAGAAAGAAAATTAATATGTGAAAGAATGCCAAGAAATTAGATGTAGCTAGGACCAATGAAACAGGTTGCTGTACTAGTAAAAAATACAAAAAAACAACGAAAAGAGTGAAGAGTATCAGCAGAAATTGAAATAGAGAAGGTACCAAAACCTATCAGGTAAACAAGTGTTGGTAAAATGAGGCAGGGAAAGAAAAAATATAAGGCTTTTAAGAATTCATGTGTAAGTAAAAAACCAAAAAGTCCAAAAATGGTACACTCAAATGCATGTCGATTTTTTTTTCCTCTAGCTTATAGGACTGCCACCTATGACTCTGCGTGAATGTCACCTTAATTCCAGCTGTTCTATATATCAGTTCATTGTTGTGTTCACCCTTCTTTGGCTTCTTCTCAGAAAGTTTTTTTCTTTGATATATAGTGACATGGTCTATCATCATTTGTTAATCAGATGTTTGTGACCTCTTTCAGGTAATAAATATAGTTGACGATCAAAAGATAAATATGTGCTGTAGTTAAACATCTGACATATGCTTAAGAACTGAAACCCCCAGGAGAAAAGAAATTAACAGATGGGAGAGTTAACACAGGCAGAGGTGAGACATGTAACTAGGATAGAATAAAGATGCTGCTGTGAGAATTAAATCCATTATTATTAATGTTGGACAACAAATAAAACTGCAGTAGGCCATGAAATAAAAACAAACCAACAAAATTATTGTAGATATTTCCTGGGTTCAGTGAGATGCATTTTCCTTTGAGAATCTGGCTGCTAAAAAAGTGAGTTTGGACACCAAGCTCAAACTTGGTAACTTGAACTTAGCTCAAATTTGTTAAATACATTAGTCTGAAAAATACTTTATAAGGCACAGATACACAAAACTTCTAGAGGAGAAGCTGGTTCTTCTTTCCACCTAAGAGCACAGAGATACTCCAGGGTACTCCTGTAGCTTTTTAATAATGTGTATCCACTTCATCTACATTCTTTGAAGATAGTCTCTATATCTCGGGGTTTGAACTACTGCTGCTCCCTAAAAGAATGTTGCGTCTACTGAACTGCAGTAGAGAGAGAAATTAGCCGATGGAAAGTACAAGCATAGGGGTGTAGTAAGCATTAACGTTTATGCATGATTTGGTGTGCATACATATGTATATGCGTGACGCATGTGAAAACTATATGGCATGAATCCTAAATTGGAGATATGCATTTCGACTCTACATTTAAGTATTAGGTTGTACAACCTTGCTCTGATCTCTGTGAAAGCCTTGTCTCATACCACTGAGCCTCCTACTATTGACCAGTAATTTCATTACTTTTCCTGAACAGCCTGGACATGTAGTTTCATCTACAACGTTGATTAAGCTGAAAATTCAAAACAGAGGCCATCGAGGACCCTGTACAGGGAAGGGAGGATCAGAGCAAGGATTCTTGCCCATCATGCAGGTGGAAGCACTCCATACAGGGCTCCCCCTTCTCAGCTTTGTTGGGTGAGGTAAACTGGTGTATTACATGGACAACTGAGGCAGGATGGGTTGGAAATAAACTTCTATTCAGCTGCATCTAACTGGACATTTGATAGCACTGAAAAGTCCAGTGGGATGTTAATACTCAGTAATTAGTGAGCAGATGACTGCAATAAATGGGGACATTAAACAGAGGAATTTAAGCAGTACTATATAAGCGTGACCTGGCTTGGTTTGAACTAACTCGGAAGTGATAGGTCCAATATCCAGCTATTGCTCTTGTGAGACTGTCATTCCTCCCAAAAACAGTAGTGTCAGCGGTTATATACTGGCCTTATCGTTGTTCCTTTAGCTGCTCTGAAATATTTTTATAATCCCCAAGAGTTTCAAATGAAATAAATGACTGCAGTTACACAATAAAATCCTGCTCCTGCTCACCTCATATTATCCATCACAGATAAATCATTGTCCTAAATTGACATCAAACATAACCAAGTCTGTTTTTTATTGAGCTATTATAACAATGACTTTTAAAATTTAATAAGCTCATTGTAAAAGTCCAGCTTTTAATTATTTTCATTTCAGTCAGTGCCACCCTCTTGGCTGATCTCTATAACAGACAATTTGTTTCACTTTGTGTTGCAGGTCACCAGTGGGACTTTAATTTTCCTAGCAGACATGGTGAGAACCCAAGGAAGTAAGGACTTAAGCACTTTCAAATGGAAGTGCGTATCTTGGCTTATCTTGGGTCTGTGAAGGACATCAGGCTGCTTTGTGATATACAAGAAATGCTATGCATTCTAGCAATCGGCCTGATTACGGCAGAGTTTGCTCATCGTATTATTACTTTAGCTTAACTAGAAATGGGCTGTTGCAAAAAAGAACCCAAACCAAACCAAAGCAAACCAAACCTAAACTAAATCAACCAACCAACCAGCCAGTGCCACCCCATCCCTTAAATAACTGTGTATATCCATTAAGTATTCTTAAATTTTAATAGATACTTTCTTATTCTGGAAGAAGGCAGTTGTCAGAAACATGTTCATGTCCCTCCCTCAGTTGGAGGGAGGGATGGGACTGGATGGGTACATCCCCATGTAAAACCCAAGAATTTCCCAGGTCCTGTTACAATAAGAAAGCCTTTAAATATAGAGTTTCAATAGTTTTTAATAACATTTTTCTATTCATTTAAGCTTTGTTCTCTCTGAAAATTAAACAATAATTTGGTTTGAGGGTGTCTCGTTGCTCTGCTTATCAGTAGTCATATGCTCGCTAAGACAAGACAGAGTTGCTGAAAGCAGTCATACTGTTAAAGTAAATGCACTTAATCCACAATACCTTGTAGATAAAGACCTGGTCTTCCAGAGAAAAACATTGTGTGCTCAAAGACTGTATTAGCTGAGGACAAAATGCTAGAAATCAGAAAGGATACATTTAGAGAAAGGAGCCAAAGGACAGTTAGTCCCATGTCTATGGTGATAACAGCTATGCATCTGCCTGATTTGAAGTCTTGAAAGACAAGCTAAGAAAACTATTAAAAAAAAAAAAAAAGTTTGGATTGACCTATAATTAAAAGGCAACTTTCCCCACACACATACCCCAACACAATAAGAATTATTTCAGAGCACATGAAAGATTTAAGTTTTGGTTTCTTTTGAAAAAAGTGAGGCAGCAAGGGAGTACTGACAGAAATTAAGATGTTACCACTTTCTTCTTTATTTCTCCTATTTACTTATTTTTCTCCCTCTCTGTGGGAGACCTGTATTCACATTCCTTCTTTGCACAAAGCTATTTAAACCCATATCTAAAGAAAATATGCTAATATTATTACTTTATTTAGTGTATATGGATGTTCTTAATCTCTTTTATGCTGTTGTACTTCAAATAAACTATTAAATATACATAGAGTTGAGATGTCTTATCTGCCAGGAAAGAATAGTAACCATGAGGCTCTTTCTGTACTTGTCTGTCTCCGTTCCTTTGTTTTGATGACAGCGAAAGTTCCTAATTTCTGCTGATTTTTGTATCAAATTAGGTCCTTCCTTTGTGGATGGATAAATAAAGCTATACATTTATAGTTGTTGTATTACAGACTGGAATACTAAGCGATTTTTCCAAAGGAAGAAATAATGAAAACATTAGTGAAGAGGATAAGATTAAGAGAGAGGAATAAAAAGAAATGAGTAATTAAAGTCTAAATAACCTCCACAGTAATAACCAACCTTTACATCAAGTAAAAATATCTTGTGTAATCAGCAAATCCCACACACAGTGAAGAGGCAGGAGGAAGCAATCCCACAAGTCTGTCTGCAGATCCTGAGAAGCACTTCATCTATTGTTCCATATGTAAGAGCTCTTCATAAGAGACTGTAGAACCATATGTGTGCAGAAAAAAATAAGTAGAGAAACACTGATGGTCTGACCATAGTTTCTGAGCCCCATCATCCTCGTCAGTGCTGGATGGGCTGTAGCTTGGTTCTGCACTTATTTCCCTTTGAAGTTGTTAACCAGATGAAGTGTACTCGGTACTTATTCTTTAGCTGGTAGATAGACCTATTAAAAGCTTTTACTCCGTTAGTCTCTGTTTAGCTACCAAAATAGAAAATGTATGCCCCAAATGCTCATAAACTCTTTCATTGCCCAAAATTTTTTGAGCCTTGGATCCTTCCATTAGATTTGAAAAACACAGGTGTAGAAAGTAGATCTTCAATGATCTCAGAGTGAGTGATCTGACCAATGGTCTCTAGCAAGCTTCTCTCACATTTGCTTTCTTTGACTCAGTGGTATTGCATACGAAGTTAACAGCTTCATGGGAGTTTGCTAGAGAGTTCTATCCCAAAATGCCTTGTAGAATGCTTTCTAGACAATTTTAACATCAACTGGTTGTGTCAGGAACAGTTCTCTCTCATCTCAAGTAATTTACAGAACCATTGAGTAAGAGAATAAAAGTAAGTAGCCACAATCTGTCTGCTTCAGGAAAAAAAAAGATTGGCCAGTGCAGTATGCATGACTGAGGCTCCAAATCGGAGTGAGAATCACAGAATCAACTGAAGTTGGAAGGGATCTCCGGAGGCCATCTAGCCTAACACTCCTGCTCAAGCAAGGCCACATTGAGCTGGTTGTCCAAGACCATGTTCAGGTGGCTTTTGAATATCTCCAAGGATGGAGACCTCCCAGGGCAACCTGTGCCAGTGCTCAGTCACCCTCACAGTAAAAAAAGTGTTTCCTGACATTCAAAGGGAATCTCCTGTGCTTCAGTGTGTGTCCATTGCCTTTGGTCCTATCACTGAGCACCACTGAAAAGAGCCTGGCTCTGTCCTTTTTGCACCTTTCCTTCAAGTGTTTATGTATATTGAGAAAATCTCCCCTGAGCTGTCTCTTCTCTGCACTGAACAGTCCAGCCCTCTCAGTCTTTCCTCATAAGACACATGCTCCAGCCCAGCCCCTTAGTCATCTTCATGGCCCTTTGCTGAACACTCTGTAGTTGTTCCATCTCTCTTTTTTACTGAGGAGCCCAGAACTGGACACAGCGCTTCAGGTGTGGCCTCACCAGTGCTAAACAGAGAGGAAGGATCACCTCCCTTGACCTGCTGGCAACACTTCTCCTAATATAGCCCAGGATACCATTAGTCGTCTTTGCTGCAAGGACACACTGCTGGCTCATGTTCACCTTGTTGTCCACAAGGACACTCAGGTCCTTTTCTGCTAAACTGTTTTCCAGCTACGTGGTCCCTGGGATGTATTGGTGCATGGGGTTGTTCCTTGCCAGGTGTAGGACTTTGCACTTCCCTCTGTTGAACTTCATGAGGTTCCAGTCAGCCCATTTCTCCAGTCTGTCAAGGTCCCTCTGGATGGCAGCACAATCCTCTGCCATATTAGACACTCCTCCCAGTTTTGTGGCATCAGCAAACTTGCTGAGGGTGCACTCTGCCCCATCATCCAGGTCATTAAATATGTTAAACAGGACTGGACCCAATATTGACCCCTGAGGTACACTGCTAGTTACTGGCCTCCAGCTAGACTTTGCGTCACTGACCACAACCCTCTAGGCCCAGCTGTTCTGCCAGTTTTCAGTCCACCTCACTGTCTGCTCATCCAGCCCATACTTCAGCAGAAAATCCTTCTTGTAGACCAGGGATAAACAAAGACAAGAAGAGAATTTTTTAAAAAGCCACCATTCTGATCAGATGGTGCAAACAATGATTTGAACAGTTTTCTTTAGATTTTGGTGGATTCTGCTCATGAGATCCTGGTTTTCCACTACATTGTAGAAACCTAAATCAATGCTCTGGTTCCTAGGTATTGAGCAGAGGGGTTAAGGAATAAGTTGTTCCACATGAAAACTATGGATTTATGTTTCCTTCTGGGGATTTAATCCATATTTCCTCAATTCGCTCTGTGGACTAGAGGACAGGTGAAGCTTATATGAAAAATAGATGTTTTCCTGTTCTTCTATAATTATTTAGTCTTAAAGTCAGAGGTAATCTCTTTTTATGAGTTCATCCTTCCTTTCCTGCAGTGAACTTGAATCAAAAGCAGTATGGCATACTGGTTTATCAAAGTCAGAGATTGCAGATACAACCACAGTTTTCAGTTACTCGTATGAAAAAGAAAAGAACAGTGAAGTTTCTTCTTTAAAGCATCTTTTTTTCTTTCTTGTATTTATAGCTCATAAACCTGACCCTACTTAAGCTCTGCTTTGTGACATTAGTGTCCTCTTCATCCAGAAGCTGTGTACATCATCTGAGTTATACCACAGTGTTTTCATACACCCTTTCAGTGAATTAAAAAAAGACCATTTTACTTAATGGATGATAATATTTCACCTAATCATAATTCAAGTCAATATTTGTAGCATAACTCTTAGTTGCTAAAGTATCAGTTCTGTACTTACCATTTTATATATGTTAAAGGTCATTATCTATTAATAATTTAAAAGAGGAGGACCACAAAATTTTTTAGGAAAGGAACAGATGTAAATTCTGAGGCAATTTGGGTAGGCAAAATCTCTAGTCCTCTTAGTCATAAGATTTTTCCTGAGTACTATATTCATCTTTAAAAAGAAATGAACAATAAAAAAAGAAAATTTTCCCAAGTATGCCAATTTACAGCCATGAAAAGACTGCAAAAATGATTCAAAATCACATTTTCTTTGTAATTTTTTTCTGTGGTAAAAATCTTTTATCTAAATATATTGTTAGCACAGTGACGTTCTTCAATTACTAAGTCAGCAGACACAGGTATCCAATGGAGAAAAATGAAGGTGCAAGATAAGGCATTACAAGGAGGAGGTAAATATTGGAAAAGTCAGTTTTAAAGGAAATTTATTTTTGAAGTTTACCTTTAACTTCTGTAAGACATCAACATGTCATCAGATGGCTTACAGTCAATGCATTCACTCTAACCACTATCTAAAACTAATTAGAAATTAATGAATCTAAAAGTTGGGCAGGAGTTAGGGTGATAGAAAAATACAGTACTGATTAGCTATACTTTAGTTCTAAATCCTCTACTTAGAACTTCAGAATTAGGTAGAAGTCTAACAGGAAGTTCATTCACCTGAGCGACATGATGATTATTTAACCTTTATACCTTTAAATCCAAACTTGCAAGTTAAAAACATTGCTGTTCAATGACTGTTTCCACAGCATTTTCAGAAACAACCAGGTAGCTCCTTTCTGACCTGAGAGCTCCCTAAAAACAGTTTATTTCACCACGTCAACATCTACAGTAGCCTAGATTCCAGTATAGTCAAAATGAAGAGGAATAGCCACACGTAGGGTCCAGTTCATCTGCTGAAGAAGATGCCTAAAATAGTCAGTCAAATCACTCCTTCAACTTGTCTGTGTGTTTCTATTTTCTTTAGAGGGAACTCAGAGCCACTAAGACCGAGATGTCTACAGTTAGAGAGACTGAATCCTATTCCCAAACCCCTTTGTTTTTTCTACATGTTTAGAAAATCTGAAGTCCCAGAAAATAAATGTTGTTTTTTCTGCAAGCCCCACTGGGCTCCACAAATAAAGGCAATCCTTAGGCAAACCTCCCAGTGGAGGTCCTAAACCAACAGGCATTTTCAACTTGATTTCTATATACCAACAGGAATGAGGCCCTCATAAAACTCGGGAAGAATTGCTTTCTGATGTGGTGGTGGAGTTGCAGTTAGCACAACCTCCTATTGTAGTAATGAAATGGCTAGAGTACATGCTCTACAAGTTATAGACCAAGGTTCAGTTGTTCTCTAGCATGAATACCCTGGATATATATGTGGCTTTTTTTAAAAATTGCCTTTCAGAATCATCTTGCACTCCCCCTGTACTGTTAAAGAATCTTACAATAGCACCCACTGCTCAACTTGGGGCAAAGGGAAAGATTTAGCCCACTTATTTTCATACCTAAAGCAAGTCTTTGGTGAAAAATAGTTATGTAAGTCAAAGAGAATGATTCAGAAATTCTGTTTTTTCAATACTACCTTGTCACCTAAATTCAGTCAAAGTTCTTTGAACCAAAACTTCTTCCACATGTTTGAATATAAACAGAAACACTGTGAAGTGAATTGTAGTCTATTCACCCTTACCTAAGTTCTGTTAAAGTTTAAATTCAAAGTTACATGTGTGTGATGAACACAACACAAGGCAGCCATTGCCCTTTTACAATAAAATAAATCTGTTTAAAAAGGGTTCTCAAGTTTTGGGGGAGCGTGAGGGGGAGAAGTGAGGGAAGGGCAGTGTGATAATTAAAGCAGTTGCCCAGAAATGAGAGAGCTGTACTCAGTTCCCTCAGCTATCTCGAAGTCCTGGAACCCATACCTCCAACTGCCACAAAAATCTTAATTTGAATCCTATTCAATTCTATTCCTGTGTTTCAAGCTGAGTGCCTATGCAGCCAGTATTAATAGACTCAGGAAATTAACTCTCAGCTCTTCATGAATTTAAGTATTAAACAAAATATTGGCCTTCTTGTAGTCAAAGCAAAAATTCTTAACTTCCATAGCACTGGTTGCTGAAATTTGTGGAAAAGAAAGTCAGATTTCTTTCACAAGTGAAAATGAGAATCTGCAAAGCTAGGCTCAAAATTCATATTTTTAACATTTTATCCTTATTTTTATGCTTGTTAAATGTTTTGCAAGTGCAATGACAGAGAAGACCGAAACAAAGGAGATATCCTTTAACAACAAAATTCTAATTGACTTTAATGAAATCAGTATGGAACTGACATCCTTGTACTGATCTAGGATCCCCCAATGCCTTCCATTTCCAATACATTGATCCCATATAGTATGAACTGTCTCTTCTACTCAGTGGTCCAAAACTTCTCAGAAATTCAGGCACATTCTTCACCTTCACAGGTTTTACCCCGGGGCTGTTATTCAAGGTGGTTTGGGTTTTTTTTGGGGGAGTGGAGTATTTTGGTAAAATTTGCTACTAGTCTGAGAATTAAAAATGGAATTGCTCTTTAAAGGATGAATTTTCAACTGAACTTTACTGCTTGGCCCATTTGGAAAGTTTGCATCTGTCATCCATCAATGTTATTTGCACTCACTAGTACAACCAGAAGTTAAAAAGGAAACAGTATGTCCATGTAAAATTAATTAAGTTCAACCGTGACCTCATTACACTGATGGAGTGTAGTGCAGCTACCTGAAACCAGAACAAATTTATTTTGATTAAATATACTTCAATTTATAAAAACAATATATCTCACCCAAGTCATAGGATTTCAGGAACATACAGCTTTCATTCTAAAGTTCATCTAGTACTTACAACATGATAAAATGGAGTTTCTTCTTTCTCTTGTTCTTTTTTGAGGCCATGACACAAATATTTGATTTGCAAAAAAAAACCACTGCATGATCAGCTGCTTGGCAGAAGTTTAATTTAATCAGATTTAATTTTAAAGTTCATACATGCTTTAAAATACATACTAAAACCATCAGAATATGGTCTACTGTCACTTTTAATCCTGTAAGAAAATTTACCTTCATTCCTCACAGGGAGAACTGAATAGGAAATATTTTTTCCAATTCACTAGAGCGTTTAGAATTTTAGGAAAATTCCTAGGTGTTAATGGTACTGTAACTCTGGCCTCTGAATGACTAAATTGATAGGTCATGAAGTATGAAAGTATTAAATCCCTCATAGAAGGAATTTAATCCAGGTCTTCTACACCCCAGTTAAATACCTGGTCACTTATTATTCTGGGGTCTCACTTGTTCTCTCTTCTTTGCCCCATATTCTATCCAAGACCTGGGAAACCTTTCCAAAAGTATTTCATTGAAACCAATTCATCACAGGAAAAAGGCTTAGTTTAAGGAAAATGGCATTTTCTGAGGATAAAATCACTTTATTGAAACATTCCTGGTGGCTGTTTGCCACCATCTCTGAGACTTATTTTGATTATTATATGCAAAGATTTCTTATTAGCCTAACACACACACACACACACAAAAAAAATCAAATCCATAGGGAAGTCAGTGGTACTAGCAATACTTTGATCATGAACAAAGCTTGCTGAAATAAATATTGCCTCTGGTTTACAATGCATGGCTCAGATTATTTTTTATAATTTTAAAAACATTAAACTTGATATTGAGTTATACACTGGGCATGATATGCACATAAATTCATTTTAAGATTAAGTTTCTAACTAGATCTTCTGAAGAATGAAAATAAAAAATATAGCCTAATGTTTAAAACAGAGGATAAGGAAAGATTTAATTGTAATCCTAGTTCTGCTCAGAATTTATTGCTTGGTCTTGGATAAATTACTGATATCTTACCTTCCCCATCTGAGGGAAGAAGATGATAATATGAAACACAGAAAGTTAGTGAGATGGTTCATTCACTGATGAGTCTCAGAGCAGTAAAATATTCACTTGCACAGCTCTGCAGAAATGTAAAGTGTTATTCTAAAATAATTGTACCAATTATCAAATAGTGTTAATATGGAATTTCTTCTTTTTTTTAAAAGGATATTTTAGGAACACAGTGTGAATGCAGGCACCACTGACCTCCAAGATTTCATTTTTGCGAAACTAGACCTTAGATTTAGATGGGAGGCAATGTAATTATAGAAGATATTACATCACACACAAAGTGTCATCTTGTCTCTTATCACAAAGAGACAGTAAAGTCATAATTAATGCATTCTATAACTAGTTATGTAGTGCTGAAGAGCATGGTGAGAAAGGTGCTTTTCAAATTGAATTATCATTATTACTTGCATCAGTGTACTTCCAGTAATCATGCTATATATTTACAGAGAGCAATGAAAATGATTACAGTGCTGCTGTTACTTGTCCCATCAAAAACTTTCAGAATGGCAATAACAAGAACATTGCATTCATATCACTAACAGAAAATAAAATATACACCTCGAGACTGATAAGTGTTCCCTACTGTATTTTACTGTGTAATTCTAGCACTCAGCAGCCTTCAGCTTTTCTGTTAACACTTGCAAATTACACCAGGACCAAACGGTATGCATGTCTAATTTGCTGTGTACTTGTGGGATGTGTAAAAAGCCAGAGAGCTTTTATTAAGAAATGACACCATTACTTTTAGAGCAAACATAACATATTTGACAGTTGAACAGTGTGTTTTTTTGGTAAAGATGCAGCAAGTGAAGAGGAGAATTAAAGTATCTTTGGTTAGTATTGCTCCAAAGTGGAAAATTTCCTTCCCTTCCTCTGATTTTGCAGAGCAGTTAATATTGTCTTACCTCTGACCAAACCATTCTGGAAACTAGAGTATCTGAAATTACATTGAATTATTTAATTGTGTGGACAGCAAGTAGTTAGTATCAATTCTAGACTGATCACATTTCTAGATAGGCATTATTGTTCTATCTATGGCATGAACAGAAACAATTACCAGGCCAATAAAGCAAGAGGTAATGTTACATGGGATTGAAATCATGATTAGCACAGTGACCTGGTTATGATACAAATTAACTTTCCCTCTTGCTTTTCTTCTTTTTAATAATTCAGACATCCTTTCCCTGAGTTTGCTTGCATATGTTCTGACTTTGCAGTCTTTATAGTCTTGATTTAGTAGTATTGTTAATCTGCTCTTTCTGACACTTTTAAACAACTCTATTAAAACTGGCTTGCAAACAGTAATTCAAATGTATCTTGTAATGTAAAAGAAAATGCTCCGGGCAAATATTTTCTAAAACTGAAAAAGTTTCTTCTTTTTTTTCTTTTCTTTTTTTTTTTTTTTTCCCTGACCACCCTCGAGGCTTTGATAACATTATTAGCTACATAAAAGAGAAATTAAGTTAATTGAACTGCTTATTTTTTTCTGTTGAGAAAATACTGAAATTCACAAGCATTCACAAAAATACCTTCCACTCTGATAGCCAATAAATATAAACCAGAAATATAAAACTCAGGAAACTATCATAATGGCAAGGGGAACAGAAGGGGGTAAGAAAGAGGGGAAGGAAAGGGGAAAAAAGGGAAGATGGAGAGGAAGATGAGGTGAGGGGGGAAATTCCTTTGAACAGAAAGGGATTTTTAATCATATTGTAGCTTTCATATAAAAATGTTACAGAAATCTCCAGTAAAGACACATTCTAGATTTATGTTGTTAACAATAGTGTACTATGTAAGGGTTATTACATTCCTTAAACCAGAAAAAACATTAATTTCTTCCTTAGTCCTATGCATTTTGTACTACTTCAAATTTCTTTTCTGGTTTCCCTCTCTTGTATATAAATATATTTCTTGTCACATTTGAAGTCTTGATGGAATTTACTCCCACTTTTATTTTGATTCTGCTTTGAACTGAGTTTACACAATTCCTTTCTTTACAGACTTCTTAATTCCCCTTTTCTTCTAACGTTCAGAGCCAGGTTAGTTAACTCTAACCCATACCAACCTATTCTCTGTCATCTTTATTTTCTTCAGTTTATTACAGTTTCTAAACAACTTTTATACACTAAAGGCTTCATACTGTCTTACTGCTGTAGTTTGTTGTAAAATCTGAAAGGTCGTATCAAGATCAGACTTCATTCTTCTCCATACACATTCTCAGACCTGGATACCCATAAACTGAACAGAAAAGACAGCAAAGAAAGTATTATATTCTGCATTTCTAGAGTGTGAGTTTATGAAAACAATTATTAGATCTAAATAAATGTTACTTTTAAATAAACAAGTGTCGTAGAGCAAGTGTGATTCTTCCAAGCAGAACCCTGAACAGGCCAAAGTCTATTCGCCTGAAATCCAGAATTGTGAGTATTAAGATGGCATTGAATGTTAGAAGCACTGAACTTCAAATACAGTCAAACACCATGTCCTGGTTTCGGCTGGGATAGGGTTAAATTTCTTCCTAGTGCTGTGTTTTGGATTTAGTATGAGGAGAATGTTGATAACACACTGATGTTTTCAGTTGTTGCTAAGTGCCCTCCTAGTCCAAGGACAGCTCCCGTGCCTACTGACTGAGCTAGGTACACAAGATGGGAGGGAACATAATCAGGACAGCCAGCCCAGCTGGCTCATGGGGTATTCCATACCATGTGACATCATGCTCAGTATATGAAGGGTAGGCGTGATCCAGGAAGTGCCGATCGCTACTTGGTTATCGGTCAGCGCGGGTGGTGAGCAATTGCATTGTGCATCACTCATTTTGTATATTCTATCATTATTTATTATTATTATTTTCCCTTTTCTGTTCTATTAAAC